>NW_028254567.1:0-198053 GCF_964263255.1 Lissotriton vulgaris
CACATCCAACAGTCGTTTGGAAACAAAAGATTAAATGTTAAAATTTCATCGATATGGAACATTTTGGGGACGTTTGACAGGTCCGGAGTCATCGTTTTTCATCAGAAAATTAATTTTTCGGACTGTACCAAAAATGATTCAAAATGTCAAATGGATTGTGCCTCATGTTGAATAACCACTTTTTAACCCCTCAGAGTGACCAAAATTGCCATTTTTACAGAGTTTTGCTTACTCAAAAGCTTCAATTTTGACCTATTTCAGGCGCATAAATGACTTTAAACACACTTATTTTAGTTGAAAAAGTCATAATTCACATCCAACAGTCGTTTGGAGTCAAAAGATTAAATGTTAAAATTTCATCGATATGGACCATTTTGGGGACGTTCGACAGGTCCGGAGTCATCGTTTTTCATCAGAAAATGAATTTTTCGGACTGTACCAAAAATTATTCAAAATGTCAAATGGATCGTGCCTCATGTTGAATAACCACTTTTTAACCCCTCAGAGTGATCAAAATTGCCATTTTTACAGAGTTTTGCTTACTCAAAAGCTTCAATTTTGACCAATTTCAGGCACATAAATGACTTTAAACACACTTATTTTAGTTGAAAAAGTCATAATTCACATCCAACAGTCGTTTGGAGTCAAAAGATTAAATGTTAAAATTTCATCGCTATGGACCATTTTGGGGACGTTCGACAGGTCCGGAGTCATCGTTTTTCATCAGAAAATGAATTTTTCAGACTATACCAAAAATGATTCAAAATGTCAAATGGATCGTGCCTCATGTTGAATAACAACTTTTTAACCCCTCAGAGTGACCAAAATTGCCATTTTTACAGAGTTTTGCTTACTCAAAAGCTTCAATTTTGACCTATTTCAGGCGCATAAATGACTTTAAACACACTTATTTTAGTTGAAAAAGTCATAATTCACATCCAACAGTCGTTTGGAGTCAAAAGATTAAATGTTAAAATTTCATCGATATGGACCATTTTGGGGACGTTCGACAGGTCCGGAGTCATCGTTTTTCATCAGAAAATGAATTTTTCGGACTGTACCAAAAATTATTCAAAATGTCAAATGGATCGTGCCTCATGTTGAATAACCACTTTTTAACCCCTCAGAGTGATCACAATTGCCATTTTTACAGAGTTTTGCTTACTCAAAAGCTTCAATTTTGACCAATTTCAGGCACATAAATGACTTTAAACACACTTATTTTAGTTGAAAAAGTCATAATTCACATCCAACAGTCGTTTGGAGTCAAAAGATTAAATGTTAAAATTTCATCGCTATGGACCATTTTGGGGACGTTCGACAGGTCCGGAGTCATCGTTTTTCATCAGAAAATGAATTTTTCAGACTATACCAAAAATGATTCAAAATGTCAAATGGATCGTGCCTCATGTTGAATAACAACTTTTTAACCCCTCAGAGTGACCAAAATTGCCATTTTTACAGAGTTTTGCTTACTCAAAAGCTTCAATTTTGACCAATTTCAGGCACATAAATGACTTTAAACACACTTATTTTAGTTGAAAAAGTCATAATTCACATCCAACAGTCGTTTGGAGTCAAAAGATTAAATGTTAAAATTTCATCGATATGGACCATTTTGGGGACGTTCGACAGGTCCGGAGTCATCGTTTTTCATCAGAAAATGAATTTTTCGGACTGTACCAAAAATGATTCAAAATGTCAAATGGATCGTGCCTCATGTTGAATAACAACTTTTTAACCCCTCAGAGTGCCCAAAATTGCAATTTTTACAGAGTTTTGCTTACTCAAAAGCTTCAATTTTGACCAATTTCAGGCACATAAATGACTTTAAACACACTTATTTTAGTTGAAAAAGTCATAATTCACATCCAACAGTCGTTTGGAAACAAAAGAACAAATGTTAAAATTTCATCGATATGGAACATTTTGGGGACGTTCGACAGGTCCGGAGTCATCGTTTTTCATCAGAAAATAAATTTTTCGGACTGTACCAAAAATGATTCAAAATGTCAAATGGATTGTGCCTCATGTTGAATAACCACTTTTTAACCCCTCAGAGTGACCAAAATTGCCATTTTTACAGAGTTTTGCTTACTCAAAAGCTTCAATTTTGACCTATTTCAGGCGCATAAATGACTTTAAACACACTTATTTTAGTTGAAAAAGTCATAATTCACATCCAACAGTCGTTTGGAGTCAAAAGATTAAATGTTAAAATTTCATCGCTATGGACCATTTTGGGGACGTTCGACAGGTCCGGAGTCATCGTTTTTCATCAGAAAATGAATTTTTCAGACTATACCAAAAATGATTCAAAATGTCAAATGGATCGTGCCTCATGTTGAATAACAACTTTTTAACCCCTCAGAGTGACCAAAATTGCCATTTTTACAGAGTTTTGCTTACTCAAAATCTTCAATTTTGACCAATTTCAGGCACATAAATGACTTTAAACACACTTATTTTAGTTGAAAAAGTCATAATTCACATCCAACAGTCGTTTGGAGTCAAAAGATTAAATGTTAAAATTTCATCGATATGGACCATTTTGGGGACGTTCGACAGGTCCGGAGTCATCGTTTTTCATCAGAAAATGAATTTTTCGGACTGTACCAAAAATGATTCAAAATGTCAAATGGATCGTGCCTCATGTTGAATAACAACTTTTTAACCCCTCAGAGTGACCAAAATTGCCATTTTTACAGAGTTTTGCTTACTCAAAAGCTTCAATTTTGACCAATTTCAGGCACATAAATGACTTTAAACACACTTATTTTAGTTGAAAAAGTCATAATTCACATCCAACAGTCGTTTGGAGTCAAAAGATTAAATGTTAAAATTTCATCGATATGGACCATTTTGGGGACGTTCGACAGGTCCGGAGTCATCGTTTTTCATCAGAAAATGAATTTTTCGGACTGTACCAAAAATTATTCAAAATGTCAAATGGATCATGCCTCATGTTGAATAACCACTTTTTAACCCCTCAGAGTGACCAAAATTGCCATTTTTACAGAGTTTTGCTTACTCAAAAGCTTCAATTTTGACCAATTTCAGGCACATAAATGACTTCAAACACACTTATTTTAGTTGAAAAAGTCATAATTCACATCCAACAGTCGTTTGGAGTCAAAAGATTAAATGTTAAAATTTCATCGCTATGGACCATTTTGGGGACGTTCGACAGGTCCGGAGTCATCGTTTTTCATCAGAAAATTATTTTTTCGGACTGTACCAAAAATGATTCAAAATGTCAAATGGATTGTGCCTCATGTTGAATAACCACTTTTTAACCCCTCAGAGTGACCAAAATTGCCATAATTACAGAGTTTTGCTTACTCAAAAGCTTCAATTTTGACCAATTTCAGGCACATAAATGACTTTAAACACACTTATTTTAGTTGAAAAAGTCATAATTCACATCCAACAGTCGTTTGGAGTCAAAAGATTAAATGTTAAAATTTCATCGATATGGACCATTTTGGGGACGTTCGACAGGTCCGGAGTCATCGTTTTTCATCAGAAAATGAATTTTTCGGACTGTACCAAAAATGATTCAAAATGTCAAATGGATCGTGCCTCATGTTGAATAACAACTTTTTAACCCCTTAGAGTAACCAAAATTGCCATTTTTACAGAGTTTTGCTTACTCAAAAGCTTCAATTTTGACCAATTTCAGGCACATAAATGACTTTAAACACACTTATTTTAGTTGAAAAAGTCATAATTCACATCCAACAGTCGTTTGGAGTCAAAAGATTAAATGTTAAAATTTCATCGCTATGGACCATTTTGGGGACGTTCGACAGGTCCGGAGTCATCGTTTTTCATCAGAAAATGAATTTTTCAGACTATACCAAAAATGATTCAAAATGTCAAATGGATCGTGCCTCATGTTGAATAACAACTTTTTAACCCCTCAGAGTGACCAAAATTGCCATTTTTACAGAGTTTTGCTTACTCAAAAGCTTCAATTTTGACCAATTTCAGGCACATAAATGACTTTAAACACACTTATTTTAGTTGAAAAAGTCATAATTCACATCCAACAGTCGTTTGGAGTCAAAAGATTAAATGTTAAAATTTCATCGATATGGACCATTTTGGGGACGTTCGACAGGTCCGGAGTCATCGTTTTTCATCAGAAAATGAATTTTTCGGACTGTACCAAAAATGATTCAAAATGTCAAATGGATCGTGCCTCATGTTGAATAACAACTTTTTAACCCCTCAGAGTGACCAAAATTGCCATTTTTACAGAGTTTTGCTTACTCAAAAGCTTCAATTTTGACCAATTTCAGGCACATAAATGACTTTAAACACACTTATTTTAGTTGAAAAAGTCATAATTCACATCCAACAGTCGTTTGGAGTCAAAAGATTAAATGTTAAAATTTCATCGATATGGAACATTTTGGGGACGTTCGACACGTCCGGAGTCATCGTTTTTCATCAGAAAATTATTTTTTCGGACTGTACCAAAAATGATTCAAAATGTCAAATGGATTGTGCCTCATGTTGAATAACCACTTTTTAACCCCTCAGAGTGACCAAAATTGCCATTTTTACAGAGTTTTGCTTACTCAAAAGCTTCAATTTTGACCAATTTCAGGCACATAAATGACTTTAAACACACTTATTTTAGTTGAAAAAGTCATAATTCACATCCAACAGTCGTTTGGAGTCAAAAGATTAAATGTTAAAATTTCATCGCTATGGACCATTTTGGGGACGTTCGACAGGTCCGGAGTCATCGTTTTTCATCAGAAAATAAATTTTTCGGACTATACCAAAAATGATTCAAAATGTCAAATGGATCGTGCCTCATGTTGAATAACAACTTTTTAACCCCTCAGAGTTACCAAAATTGCCATTTCTACAGAGTTTTGCTTACTCAAAAGCTTCAATTTTGACCAATTTCAGGCACATAAATGACTTTAAACACACTTATTTTAGTTGAAAAAGTCATAATTCACATCCAACAGTCGTTTGGAGTCAAAAGATTAAATGTTAAAATTTCATCGATATGGACCATTTTGGGGACGTTCGACAGGTCCGGAGTCATCGTTTTTCATCAGAAAATGAATTTTTCGGACTGTACCAAAAATGATTCAAAATGTCAAATGGATCGTGCCTCATGTTGAATAACAACTTTTTAACCCCTCAGAGTGCCCAAAATTGCAATTTTTACAGAGTTTTGCTTACTCAAAAGCTTCAATTTTGACCAATTTCAGGCACATAAATGACTTTAAACACACTTATTTTAGTTGAAAAAGTCATAATTCACATCCAACAGTCGTTTGGAGTCAAAAGATTAAATGTTAAAATTTCATCGATATGGAACATTTTGGGGACGTTCGACAGGTCCGGAGTCATCGTTTTTCATCAGAAAATTAATTTTTCGAACTGTACCAAAAATGATTCAAAATGTCAAATGGATTGTGCCTCATGTTGAATAACCACTTTTTAACCCCTCAGAGTGACCAAAATTGCCATTTTTACAGAGTTTTGCTTACTCAAAAGCTTCAATTTTGACCTATTTCAGGCGCATGAATGACTTTAAACACACTTATTTTAGTTGAAAAAGTCATAATTCACATCCAACAGTCGTTTGGAGTCAAAAGATTAAATGTTAAAATGTCATCGATATGGAACATTTTGGGGACGTTCGACAGGTCCGGAGTCATCGTTTTTCATCAGAAAATTAATTTTTCGGACTGTACAAAAAATGATTCAAAATGTCAAATGGATTGTGCCTCATGTTGAATAACCACTTTTTAACCCCTCAGAGTGACCAAAATTGCCATTTTTACAGAGTTTTGCTTACTCAAAAGCTTCAATTTTGACCAATTTCAGGCACATAAATGACTTTAAACACACTTATTTTAGTTGAAAAAGTCATAATTCACATCCAACAGTCGTTTGGAGTCAAAAGATTAAATGTTAAAATTTCATCGCTATGGACCATTTTGGGGACGTTCGACAGGTCCGGAGTCATCGTTTTTCATCAGAAAATGAATTTTTCAGACTATACCAAAAATGATTCAAAATGTCAAATGGATCGTGCCTCATGTTGAATAACAACTTTTTAACCCCTCAGAGTGACCAAAATTGCCATTTTTACAGAGTTTTGCTTACTCAAAAGCTTCAATTTTGACCAATTTCAGGCACATAAATGACTTTAAACACACTTATTTTAGTTGAAAAAGTCATAATTCACATCCAACAGTCGTTTGGAGTCAAAAGATTAAATGTTAAAATTTCATCGCTATGGACCATTTTGGGGACGTTCGACAGGTCCGGAGTCATCGTTTTTCATCAGAAAATTATTTTTCCGGACTGTACCAAAAATGATTCAAAATGTCAAATGGATTGTGCCTCATGTTGAATAACCACTTTTTAACCCCTCAGAGTGACCAAAATTGCCATAATTACAGAGTTTTGCTTACTCAAAAGCTTCAATTTTGACCAATTTCAGGCACATAAATGACTTTAAACACACTTATTTTAGTTGAAAAAGTCATAATTCACATCCAACAGTCGTTTGGAGTCAAAAGATTAAATGTTAAAATTTCATCGATATGGACCATTTTGGGGACGTTCGACAGGTCCGGAGTCATCGTTTTTCATCAGAAAATGAATTTTTCGGACTGTACCAAAAATGATTCAAAATGTCAAATGGATCGTGCCTCATGTTGAATAACAACTTTTTAACCCCTTAGAGTGACCAAAATTGCCATTTTTACAGAGTTTTGCTTACTCAAAAGCTTCAATTTTGACCAATTTCAGGCACATAAATGACTTTAAACACACTTATTTTAGTTGAAAAAGTCATAATTCACATCCAACAGTCGTTTGGAGTCAAAAGATTAAATGTTAAAATTTCATCGATATGGACCATTTTGGGGACGTTCGACAGGTCCGGAGTCATCGTTTTTCATCAGAAAATGAATTTTTCGGACTGTACCAAAAATGATTCAAAATGTCAAATGGATCGTGCCTCATGTTGAATAACAACTTTTTAACCCCTCAGAGTGACCAAAATTGCCATTTTTACAGAGTTTTGCTTACTCAAAAGCTTCAATTTTGACCAATTTCAGGCACATAAATGACTTTAAACACACTTATTTTAGTTGAAAAAGTCATAATTCACATCCAACAGTCGTTTGGAAACAAAAGATTAAATGTTAAAATTTCATCGATATGGAACATTTTGGGGACGTTTGACAGGTCCGGAGTCATCGTTTTTCATCAGAAAATTAATTTTTCGGACTGTACCAAAAATGATTCAAAATGTCAAATGGATTGTGCCTCATGTTGAATAACCACTTTTTAACCCCTCAGAGTGACCAAAATTGCCATTTTTACAGAGTTTTGCTTACTCAAAAGCTTCAATTTTGACCTATTTCAGGCGCATAAATGACTTTAAACACACTTATTTTAGTTGAAAAAGTCATAATTCACATCCAACAGTCGTTTGGAGTCAAAAGATTAAATGTTAAAATTTCATCGATATGGACCATTTTGGGGACGTTCGACAGGTCCGGAGTCATCGTTTTTTATCAGAAAATGAATTTTTCGGACTGTACCAAAAATTATTCAAAATGTCAAATGGATCGTGCCTCATGTTGAATAACCACTTTTTAACCCCTCAGAGTGATCAAAATTGCCATTTTTACAGAGTTTTGCTTACTCAAAAGCTTCAATTTTGACCAATTTCAGGCACATAAATGACTTTAAACACACTTATTTTAGTTGAAAAAGTCATAATTCACATCCAACAGTCGTTTGGAGTCAAAAGATTAAATGTTAAAATTTCATCGCTATGGACCATTTTGGGGACGTTCGACAGGTCCGGAGTCATCGTTTTTCATCAGAAAATGAATTTTTCAGACTATACCAAAAATGATTCAAAATGTCAAATGGATCGTGCCTCATGTTGAATAACAACTTTTTAACCCCTCAGAGTGACCAAAATTGCCATTTTTACAGAGTTTTGCTTACTCAAAAGCTTCAATTTTGACCAATTTCAGGCACATAAATGACTTTAAACACACTTATTTTAGTTGAAAAAGTCATAATTCACATCCAACAGTCGTTTGGAGTCAAAAGATTAAATGTTAAAATTTCATCGATATGGACCATTTTGGGGACGTTCGACAGGTCCGGAGTCATCGTTTTTCATCAGAAAATGAATTTTTCGGACTGTACCAAAAATGATTCAAAATGTCAAATGGATCGTGCCTCATGTTGAATAACAACTTTTTAACCCCTCAGAGTGCCCAAAATTGCAATTTTTACAGAGTTTTGCTTACTCAAAAGCTTCAATTTTGACCAATTTCAGGCACATAAATGACTTTAAACACACTTATTTTAGTTGAAAAAGTCATAATTCACATCCAACAGTCGTTTGGAAACAAAAGAACAAATGTTAAAATTTCATCGATATGGAACATTTTGGGGACGTTCGACAGGTCCGGAGTCATCGTTTTTCATCAGAAAATAAATTTTTCGGACTGTACCAAAAATGATTCAAAATGTCAAATGGATTGTGTCTCATGTTGAATAACCACTTTTTAACCCCTCAGAGTGACCAAAATTGCCATTTTTACAGAGTTTTGCTTACTCAAAAGCTTCAATTTTGACCTATTTCAGGCGCATAAATGACTTTAAACACACTTATTTTAGTTGAAAAAGTCATAATTCACATCCAACAGTCGTTTGGAGTCAAAAGATTAAATGTTAAAATTTCATCGCTATGGACCATTTTGGGGACGTTCGACAGGTCCGGAGTCATCGTTTTTCATCAGAAAATGAATTTTTCAGACTATACCAAAAATGATTCAAAATGTCAAATGGATCGTGCCTCATGTTGAATAACAACTTTTTAACCCCTCAGAGTGACCAAAATTGCCATTTTTACAGAGTTTTGCTTACTCAAAATCTTCAATTTTGACCAATTTCAGGCACATAAATGACTTTAAACACACTTATTTTAGTTGAAAAAGTCATAATTCACATCCAACAGTCGTTTGGAGTCAAAAGATTAAATGTTAAAATTTCATCGATATGGACCATTTTGGGGACGTTCGACAGGTCCGGAGTCATCGTTTTTCATCAGAAAATGAATTTTTCGGACTGTACCAAAAATGATTCAAAATGTCAAATGGATCGTGCCTCATGTTGAATAACAACTTTTTAACCCCTCAGAGTGACCAAAATTGCCATTTTTACAGAGTTTTGCTTACTCAAAATCTTCAATTTTGACCAATTTCAGGCACATAAATGACTTTAAACACACTTATTTTAGTTGAAAAAGTCATAATTCACATCCAACAGTCGTTTGGAGTCAAAAGATTAAATGTTAAAATTTCATCGATATGGACCATTTTGGGGACGTTCGACAGGTCCGGAGTCATCGTTTTTCATCAGAAAATGAATTTTTCGGACTGTACCAAAAATGATTCAAAATGTCAAATGGATTGTGCCTCATGTTGAATAACAACTTTTTAACCCCTCAGAGTGACCAAAATTGCCATTTTTACAGAGTTTTGCTTACTCAAAAGCTTCAATTTTGACCAATTTCAGGCACATAAATGACTTTAAACACACTTATTTTAGTTGAAAAAGTCATAATTCACATCCAACAGTCGTTTGGAGTCAAAAGATTAAATGTTAAAATTTCATCGATATGGACCATTTTGGGGACGTTCGACAGGTCCGGAGTCATCGTTTTTCATCAGAAAATGAATTTTTCGGACTGTACCAAAAATTATTCAAAATGTCAAATGGATCATGCCTCATGTTGAATAACAACTTTTTAACCCCTCAGAGTGACCAAAATTGCCATTTTTACAGAGTTTTGCTTACTCAAAATCTTCAATTTTGACCAATTTCAGGCACATAAATGACTTTAAACACACTTATTTTAGTTGAAAAAGTCATAATTCACATCCAACAGTCGTTTGGAGTCAAAAGATTAAATGTTAAAATTTCATCGCTATGGACCATTTTGGGGACGTTCGACAGGTCCGGAGTCATCGTTTTTCATCAGAAAATTATTTTTTCGGACTGTACCAAAAATGATTCAAAATGTCAAATGGATTGTGCCTCATGTTGAATAACCACTTTTTAACCCCTCAGAGTGACCAAAATTGCCATAATTACAGAGTTTTGCTTACTCAAAAGCTTCAATTTTGACCAATTTCAGGCACATAAATGACTTTAAACACACTTATTTTAGTTGAAAAAGTCATAATTCACATCCAACAGTCGTTTGGAGTCAAAAGATTAAATGTTAAAATTTCATCGATATGGACCATTTTGGGGACGTTCGACAGGTCCGGAGTCATCGTTTTTCATCAGAAAATGAATTTTTCGGACTGTACCAAAAATGATTCAAAATGTCAAATGGATCGTGCCTCATGTTGAATAACAACTTTTTAACCCCTTAGAGTAACCAAAATTGCCATTTTTACAGAGTTTTGCTTACTCAAAAGCTTCAATTTTGACCAATTTCAGGCACATAAATGACTTTAAACACACTTATTTTAGTTGAAAAAGTCATAATTCACATCCAACAGTCGTTTGGAGTCAAAAGATTAAATGTTAAAATTTCATCGCTATGGACCATTTTGGGGACGTTCGACAGGTCCGGAGTCATCGTTTTTCATCAGAAAATGAATTTTTCAGACTATACCAAAAATGATTCAAAATGTCAAATGGATCGTGCCTCATGTTGAATAACAACTTTTTAACCCCTCAGAGTGACCAAAATTGCCATTTTTACAGAGTTTTGCTTACTCAAAAGCTTCAATTTTGACCAATTTCAGGCACATAAATGACTTTAAACACACTTATTTTAGTTGAAAAAGTCATAATTCACATCCAACAGTCGTTTGGAGTCAAAAGATTAAATGTTAAAATTTCATCGATATGGACCATTTTGGGGACGTTCGACAGGTCCGGAGTCATCGTTTTTCATCAGAAAATGAATTTTTCGGACTGTACCAAAAATGATTCAAAATGTCAAATGGATCGTGCCTCATGTTGAATAACAACTTTTTAACCCCTCAGAGTGACCAAAATTGCCATTTTTACAGAGTTTTGCTTACTCAAAAGCTTCAATTTTGACCAATTTCAGGCACATAAATGACTTTAAACACACTTATTTTAGTTGAAAAAGTCATAATTCACATCCAACAGTCGTTTGGAGTCAAAAGATTAAATGTTAAAATTTCATCGATATGGAACATTTTGGGGACGTTCGACACGTCCGGAGTCATCGTTTTTCATCAGAAAATTATTTTTTCGGACTGTACCAAAAATGATTCAAAATGTCAAATGGATTGTGCCTCATGTTGAATAACCACTTTTTAACCCCTCAGAGTGACCAAAATTGCCATTTTTACAGAGTTTTGCTTACTCAAAAGCTTCAATTTTGACCAATTTCAGGCACATAAATGACTTTAAACACACTTATTTTAGTTGAAAAAGTCATAATTCACATCCAACAGTCGTTTGGAGTCAAAAGATTAAATGTTAAAATTTCATCGCTATGGACCATTTTGGGGACGTTCGACAGGTCCGGAGTCATCGTTTTTCATCAGAAAATAAATTTTTCGGACTATACCAAAAATGATTCAAAATGTCAAATGGATCGTGCCTCATGTTGAATAACAACTTTTTAACCCCTCAGAGTTACCAAAATTGCCATTTCTACAGAGTTTTGCTTACTCAAAAGCTTCAATTTTGACCAATTTCAGGCACATAAATGACTTTAAACACACTTATTTTAGTTGAAAAAGTCATAATTCACATCCAACAGTCGTTTGGAGTCAAAAGATTAAATGTTAAAATGTCATCGATATGGACCATTTTGGGGACGTTCGACAGGTCCGGAGTCATCGTTTTTCATCAGAAAATGAATTTTTCGGACTGTACCAAAAATGATTCAAAATGTCAAATGGATCGTGCCTCATGTTGAATAACAACTTTTTAACCCCTTAGAGTGACCAAAATTGCCATTTTTACAGAGTTTTGCTTACTCAAAAGCTTCAATTTTGACCAATTTCAGGCACATAAATGACTTTAAACACACTTATTTTAGTTGAAAAAGTCATAATTCACATCCAACAGTCGTTTGGAGTCAAAAGATTAAATGTTAAAATTTCATCGATATGGACCATTTTGGGGACGTTCGACAGGTCCGGAGTCATCGTTTTTCATCAGAAAATGAATTTTTCGGACTGTACCAAAAATGATTCAAAATGTCAAATGGATCGTGCCTCATGTTGAATAACAACTTTTTAACCCCTCAGAGTGACCAAAATTGCCATTTTTACAGAGTTTTGCTTACTCAAAAGCTTCAATTTTGACCAATTTCAGGCACATAAATGACTTTAAACACACTTATTTTAGTTGAAAAAGTCATAATTCACATCCAACAGTCGTTTGGAAACAAAAGATTAAATGTTAAAATTTCATCGATATGGAACATTTTGGGGACGTTTGACAGGTCCGGAGTCATCGTTTTTCATCAGAAAATTAATTTTTCGGACTGTACCAAAAATGATTCAAAATGTCAAATGGATTGTGCCTCATGTTGAATAACCACTTTTTAACCCCTCAGAGTGACCAAAATTGCCATTTTTACAGAGTTTTGCTTACTCAAAAGCTTCAATTTTGACCTATTTCAGGCGCATAAATGACTTTAAACACACTTATTTTAGTTGAAAAAGTCATAATTCACATCCAACAGTCGTTTGGAGTCAAAAGATTAAATGTTAAAATTTCATCGATATGGACCATTTTGGGGACGTTCGACAGGTCCGGAGTCATCGTTTTTCATCAGAAAATGAATTTTTCGGACTGTACCAAAAATTATTCAAAATGTCAAATGGATCGTGCCTCATGTTGAATAACCACTTTTTAACCCCTCAGAGTGATCAAAATTGCCATTTTTACAGAGTTTTGCTTACTCAAAAGCTTCAATTTTGACCAATTTCAGGCACATAAATGACTTTAAACACACTTATTTTAGTTGAAAAAGTCATAATTCACATCCAACAGTCGTTTGGAGTCAAAAGATTAAATGTTAAAATTTCATCGCTATGGACCATTTTGGGGACGTTCGACAGGTCCGGAGTCATCGTTTTTCATCAGAAAATGAATTTTTCAGACTATACCAAAAATGATTCAAAATGTCAAATGGATCGTGCCTCATGTTGAATAACAACTTTTTAACCCCTCAGAGTGACCAAAATTGCCATTTTTACAGAGTTTTGCTTACTCAAAAGCTTCAATTTTGACCTATTTCAGGCGCATAAATGACTTTAAACACACTTATTTTAGTTGAAAAAGTCATAATTCACATCCAACAGTCGTTTGGAGTCAAAAGATTAAATGTTAAAATTTCATCGATATGGACCATTTTGGGGACGTTCGACAGGTCCGGAGTCATCGTTTTTCATCAGAAAATGAATTTTTCGGACTGTACCAAAAATTATTCAAAATGTCAAATGGATCGTGCCTCATGTTGAATAACCACTTTTTAACCCCTCAGAGTGATCACAATTGCCATTTTTACAGAGTTTTGCTTACTCAAAAGCTTCAATTTTGACCAATTTCAGGCACATAAATGACTTTAAACACACTTATTTTAGTTGAAAAAGTCATAATTCACATCCAACAGTCGTTTGGAGTCAAAAGATTAAATGTTAAAATTTCATCGCTATGGACCATTTTGGGGACGTTCGACAGGTCCGGAGTCATCGTTTTTCATCAGAAAATGAATTTTTCAGACTATACCAAAAATGATTCAAAATGTCAAATGGATCGTGCCTCATGTTGAATAACAACTTTTTAACCCCTCAGAGTGACCAAAATTGCCATTTTTACAGAGTTTTGCTTACTCAAAAGCTTCAATTTTGACCAATTTCAGGCACATAAATGACTTTAAACACACTTATTTTAGTTGAAAAAGTCATAATTCACATCCAACAGTCGTTTGGAGTCAAAAGATTAAATGTTAAAATTTCATCGATATGGACCATTTTGGGGACGTTCGACAGGTCCGGAGTCATCGTTTTTCATCAGAAAATGAATTTTTCGGACTGTACCAAAAATGATTCAAAATGTCAAATGGATCGTGCCTCATGTTGAATAACAACTTTTTAACCCCTCAGAGTGCCCAAAATTGCAATTTTTACAGAGTTTTGCTTACTCAAAAGCTTCAATTTTGACCAATTTCAGGCACATAAATGACTTTAAACACACTTATTTTAGTTGAAAAAGTCATAATTCACATCCAACAGTCGTTTGGAAACAAAAGAACAAATGTTAAAATTTCATCGATATGGAACATTTTGGGGACGTTCGACAGGTCCGGAGTCATCGTTTTTCATCAGAAAATAAATTTTTCGGACTGTACCAAAAATGATTCAAAATGTCAAATGGATTGTGCCTCATGTTGAATAACCACTTTTTAACCCCTCAGAGTGACCAAAATTGCCATTTTTACAGAGTTTTGCTTACTCAAAAGCTTCAATTTTGACCTATTTCAGGCGCATAAATGACTTTAAACACACTTATTTTAGTTGAAAAAGTCATAATTCACATCCAACAGTCGTTTGGAGTCAAAAGATTAAATGTTAAAATTTCATCGCTATGGACCATTTTGGGGACGTTCGACAGGTCCGGAGTCATCGTTTTTCATCAGAAAATGAATTTTTCAGACTATACCAAAAATGATTCAAAATGTCAAATGGATCGTGCCTCATGTTGAATAACAACTTTTTAACCCCTCAGAGTGACCAAAATTGCCATTTTTACAGAGTTTTGCTTACTCAAAATCTTCAATTTTGACCAATTTCAGGCACATAAATGACTTTAAACACACTTATTTTAGTTGAAAAAGTCATAATTCACATCCAACAGTCGTTTGGAGTCAAAAGATTAAATGTTAAAATTTCATCGATATGGACCATTTTGGGGACGTTCGACAGGTCCGGAGTCATCGTTTTTCATCAGAAAATGAATTTTTCGGACTGTACCAAAAATGATTCAAAATGTCAAATGGATCGTGCCTCATGTTGAATAACAACTTTTTAACCCCTCAGAGTGACCAAAATTGCCATTTTTACAGAGTTTTGCTTACTCAAAAGCTTCAATTTTGACCAATTTCAGGCACATAAATGACTTTAAACACACTTATTTTAGTTGAAAAAGTCATAATTCACATCCAACAGTCGTTTGGAGTCAAAAGATTAAATGTTAAAATTTCATCGATATGGACCATTTTGGGGACGTTCGACAGGTCCGGAGTCATCGTTTTTCATCAGAAAATGAATTTTTCGGACTGTACCAAAAATTATTCAAAATGTCAAATGGATCATGCCTCATGTTGAATAACCACTTTTTAACCCCTCAGAGTGACCAAAATTGCCATTTTTACAGAGTTTTGCTTACTCAAAAGCTTCAATTTTGACCAATTTCAGGCACATAAATGACTTCAAACACACTTATTTTAGTTGAAAAAGTCATAATTCACATCCAACAGTCGTTTGGAGTCAAAAGATTAAATGTTAAAATTTCATCGCTATGGACCATTTTGGGGACGTTCGACAGGTCCGGAGTCATCGTTTTTCATCAGAAAATTATTTTTTCGGACTGTACCAAAAATGATTCAAAATGTCAAATGGATTGTGCCTCATGTTGAATAACCACTTTTTAACCCCTCAGAGTGACCAAAATTGCCATAATTACAGAGTTTTGCTTACTCAAAAGCTTCAATTTTGACCAATTTCAGGCACATAAATGACTTTAAACACACTTATTTTAGTTGAAAAAGTCATAATTCACATCCAACAGTCGTTTGGAGTCAAAAGATTAAATGTTAAAATTTCATCGATATGGACCATTTTGGGGACGTTCGACAGGTCCGGAGTCATCGTTTTTCATCAGAAAATGAATTTTTCGGACTGTACCAAAAATGATTCAAAATGTCAAATGGATCGTGCCTCATGTTGAATAACAACTTTTTAACCCCTTAGAGTAACCAAAATTGCCATTTTTACAGAGTTTTGCTTACTCAAAAGCTTCAATTTTGACCAATTTCAGGCACATAAATGACTTTAAACACACTTATTTTAGTTGAAAAAGTCATAATTCACATCCAACAGTCGTTTGGAGTCAAAAGATTAAATGTTAAAATTTCATCGCTATGGACCATTTTGGGGACGTTCGACAGGTCCGGAGTCATCGTTTTTCATCAGAAAATGAATTTTTCAGACTATACCAAAAATGATTCAAAATGTCAAATGGATCGTGCCTCATGTTGAATAACAACTTTTTAACCCCTCAGAGTGACCAAAATTGCCATTTTTACAGAGTTTTGCTTACTCAAAAGCTTCAATTTTGACCAATTTCAGGCACATAAATGACTTTAAACACACTTATTTTAGTTGAAAAAGTCATAATTCACATCCAACAGTCGTTTGGAGTCAAAAGATTAAATGTTAAAATTTCATCGATATGGACCATTTTGGGGACGTTCGACAGGTCCGGAGTCATCGTTTTTCATCAGAAAATGAATTTTTCGGACTGTACCAAAAATGATTCAAAATGTCAAATGGATCGTGCCTCATGTTGAATAACAACTTTTTAACCCCTCAGAGTGACCAAAATTGCCATTTTTACAGAGTTTTGCTTACTCAAAAGCTTCAATTTTGACCAATTTCAGGCACATAAATGACTTTAAACACACTTATTTTAGTTGAAAAAGTCATAATTCACATCCAACAGTCGTTTGGAGTCAAAAGATTAAATGTTAAAATTTCATCGATATGGAACATTTTGGGGACGTTCGACACGTCCGGAGTCATCGTTTTTCATCAGAAAATTATTTTTTCGGACTGTACCAAAAATGATTCAAAATGTCAAATGGATTGTGCCTCATGTTGAATAACCACTTTTTAACCCCTCAGAGTGACCAAAATTGCCATTTTTACAGAGTTTTGCTTACTCAAAAGCTTCAATTTTGACCAATTTCAGGCACATAAATGACTTTAAACACACTTATTTTAGTTGAAAAAGTCATAATTCACATCCAACAGTCGTTTGGAGTCAAAAGATTAAATGTTAAAATTTCATCGCTATGGACCATTTTGGGGACGTTCGACAGGTCCGGAGTCATCGTTTTTCATCAGAAAATAAATTTTTCGGACTATACCAAAAATGATTCAAAATGTCAAATGGATCGTGCCTCATGTTGAATAACAACTTTTTAACCCCTCAGAGTTACCAAAATTGCCATTTCTACAGAGTTTTGCTTACTCAAAAGCTTCAATTTTGACCAATTTCAGGCACATAAATGACTTTAAACACACTTATTTTAGTTGAAAAAGTCATAATTCACATCCAACAGTCGTTTGGAGTCAAAAGATTAAATGTTAAAATTTCATCGATATGGAACATTTTGGGGACGTTCGACAGGTCCGGAGTCATCGTTTTTCATCAGAAAATTAATTTTTCGAACTGTACCAAAAATGATTCAAAATGTCAAATGGATTGTGCCTCATGTTGAATAACCACTTTTTAACCCCTCAGAGTGACCAAAATTGCCATTTTTACAGAGTTTTGCTTACTCAAAAGCTTCAATTTTGACCTATTTCAGGCGCATGAATGACTTTAAACACACTTATTTTAGTTGAAAAAGTCATAATTCACATCCAACAGTCGTTTGGAGTCAAAAGATTAAATGTTAAAATGTCATCGATATGGAACATTTTGGGGACGTTCGACAGGTCCGGAGTCATCGTTTTTCATCAGAAAATTAATTTTTCGGACTGTACAAAAAATGATTCAAAATGTCAAATGGATTGTGCCTCATGTTGAATAACCACTTTTTAACCCCTCAGAGTGACCAAAATTGCCATTTTTACAGAGTTTTGCTTACTCAAAAGCTTCAATTTTGACCAATTTCAGGCACATAAATGACTTTAAACACACTTATTTTAGTTGAAAAAGTCATAATTCACATCCAACAGTCGTTTGGAGTCAAAAGATTAAATGTTAAAATTTCATCGCTATGGACCATTTTGGGGACGTTCGACAGGTCCGGAGTCATCGTTTTTCATCAGAAAATGAATTTTTCAGACTATACCAAAAATGATTCAAAATGTCAAATGGATCGTGCCTCATGTTGAATAACAACTTTTAACCCCTCAGAGTGACCAAAATTGCCATTTTTACAGAGTTTTGCTTACTCAAAAGCTTCAATTTTGACCAATTTCAGGCACATAAATGACTTTAAACACACTTATTTTAGTTGAAAAAGTCATAATTCACATCCAACAGTCGTTTGGAGTCAAAAGATTAAATGTTAAAATTTCATCGCTATGGACCATTTTGGGGACGTTCGACAGGTCCGGAGTCATCGTTTTTCATCAGAAAATTATTTTTCCGGACTGTACCAAAAATGATTCAAAATGTCAAATGGATTGTGCCTCATGTTGAATAACCACTTTTTAACCCCTCAGAGTGACCAAAATTGCCATAATTACAGAGTTTTGCTTACTCAAAAGCTTCAATTTTGACCAATTTCAGGCACATAAATGACTTTAAACACACTTATTTTAGTTGAAAAAGTCATAATTCACATCCAACAGTCGTTTGGAGTCAAAAGATTAAATGTTAAAATTTCATCGATATGGACCATTTTGGGGACGTTCGACAGGTCCGGAGTCATCGTTTTTCATCAGAAAATGAATTTTTCGGACTGTACCAAAAATGATTCAAAATGTCAAATGGATCGTGCCTCATGTTGAATAACAACTTTTTAACCCCTTAGAGTGACCAAAATTGCCATTTTTACAGAGTTTTGCTTACTCAAAAGCTTCAATTTTGACCAATTTCAGGCACATAAATGACTTTAAACACACTTATTTTAGTTGAAAAAGTCATAATTCACATCCAACAGTCGTTTGGAGTCAAAAGATTAAATGTTAAAATTTCATCGATATGGACCATTTTGGGGACGTTCGACAGGTCCGGAGTCATCGTTTTTCATCAGAAAATGAATTTTTCGGACTGTACCAAAAATGATTCAAAATGTCAAATGGATCGTGCCTCATGTTGAATAACAACTTTTTAACCCCTCAGAGTGACCAAAATTGCCATTTTTACAGAGTTTTGCTTACTCAAAAGCTTCAATTTTGACCAATTTCAGGCACATAAATGACTTTAAACACACTTATTTTAGTTGAAAAAGTCATAATTCACATCCAACAGTCGTTTGGAAACAAAAGATTAAATGTTAAAATTTCATCGATATGGAACATTTTGGGGACGTTTGACAGGTCCGGAGTCATCGTTTTTCATCAGAAAATTAATTTTTCGGACTGTACCAAAAATGATTCAAAATGTCAAATGGATTGTGCCTCATGTTGAATAACCACTTTTTAACCCCTCAGAGTGACCAAAATTGCCATTTTTACAGAGTTTTGCTTACTCAAAAGCTTCAATTTTGACCTATTTCAGGCGCATAAATGACTTTAAACACACTTATTTTAGTTGAAAAAGTCATAATTCACATCCAACAGTCGTTTGGAGTCAAAAGATTAAATGTTAAAATTTCATCGATATGGACCATTTTGGGGACGTTCGACAGGTCCGGAGTCATCGTTTTTTATCAGAAAATGAATTTTTCGGACTGTACCAAAAATTATTCAAAATGTCAAATGGATCGTGCCTCATGTTGAATAACCACTTTTTAACCCCTCAGAGTGATCAAAATTGCCATTTTTACAGAGTTTTGCTTACTCAAAAGCTTCAATTTTGACCAATTTCAGGCACATAAATGACTTTAAACACACTTATTTTAGTTGAAAAAGTCATAATTCACATCCAACAGTCGTTTGGAGTCAAAAGATTAAATGTTAAAATTTCATCGCTATGGACCATTTTGGGGACGTTCGACAGGTCCGGAGTCATCGTTTTTCATCAGAAAATGAATTTTTCAGACTATACCAAAAATGATTCAAAATGTCAAATGGATCGTGCCTCATGTTGAATAACAACTTTTTAACCCCTCAGAGTGACCAAAATTGCCATTTTTACAGAGTTTTGCTTACTCAAAAGCTTCAATTTTGACCAATTTCAGGCACATAAATGACTTTAAACACACTTATTTTAGTTGAAAAAGTCATAATTCACATCCAACAGTCGTTTGGAGTCAAAAGATTAAATGTTAAAATTTCATCGATATGGACCATTTTGGGGACGTTCGACAGGTCCGGAGTCATCGTTTTTCATCAGAAAATGAATTTTTCGGACTGTACCAAAAATGATTCAAAATGTCAAATGGATCGTGCCTCATGTTGAATAACAACTTTTTAACCCCTCAGAGTGCCCAAAATTGCAATTTTTACAGAGTTTTGCTTACTCAAAAGCTTCAATTTTGACCAATTTCAGGCACATAAATGACTTTAAACACACTTATTTTAGTTGAAAAAGTCATAATTCACATCCAACAGTCGTTTGGAAACAAAAGAACAAATGTTAAAATTTCATCGATATGGAACATTTTGGGGACGTTCGACAGGTCCGGAGTCATCGTTTTTCATCAGAAAATAAATTTTTCGGACTGTACCAAAAATGATTCAAAATGTCAAATGGATTGTGTCTCATGTTGAATAACCACTTTTTAACCCCTCAGAGTGACCAAAATTGCCATTTTTACAGAGTTTTGCTTACTCAAAAGCTTCAATTTTGACCTATTTCAGGCGCATAAATGACTTTAAACACACTTATTTTAGTTGAAAAAGTCATAATTCACATCCAACAGTCGTTTGGAGTCAAAAGATTAAATGTTAAAATTTCATCGCTATGGACCATTTTGGGGACGTTCGACAGGTCCGGAGTCATCGTTTTTCATCAGAAAATGAATTTTTCAGACTATACCAAAAATGATTCAAAATGTCAAATGGATCGTGCCTCATGTTGAATAACAACTTTTTAACCCCTCAGAGTGACCAAAATTGCCATTTTTACAGAGTTTTGCTTACTCAAAATCTTCAATTTTGACCAATTTCAGGCACATAAATGACTTTAAACACACTTATTTTAGTTGAAAAAGTCATAATTCACATCCAACAGTCGTTTGGAGTCAAAAGATTAAATGTTAAAATTTCATCGATATGGACCATTTTGGGGACGTTCGACAGGTCCGGAGTCATCGTTTTTCATCAGAAAATGAATTTTTCGGACTGTACCAAAAATGATTCAAAATGTCAAATGGATCGTGCCTCATGTTGAATAACAACTTTTTAACCCCTCAGAGTGACCAAAATTGCCATTTTTACAGAGTTTTGCTTACTCAAAATCTTCAATTTTGACCAATTTCAGGCACATAAATGACTTTAAACACACTTATTTTAGTTGAAAAAGTCATAATTCACATCCAACAGTCGTTTGGAGTCAAAAGATTAAATGTTAAAATTTCATCGATATGGACCATTTTGGGGACGTTCGACAGGTCCGGAGTCATCGTTTTTCATCAGAAAATGAATTTTTCGGACTGTACCAAAAATGATTCAAAATGTCAAATGGATTGTGCCTCATGTTGAATAACAACTTTTTAACCCCTCAGAGTGACCAAAATTGCCATTTTTACAGAGTTTTGCTTACTCAAAAGCTTCAATTTTGACCAATTTCAGGCACATAAATGACTTTAAACACACTTATTTTAGTTGAAAAAGTCATAATTCACATCCAACAGTCGTTTGGAGTCAAAAGATTAAATGTTAAAATTTCATCGATATGGACCATTTTGGGGACGTTCGACAGGTCCGGAGTCATCGTTTTTCATCAGAAAATGAATTTTTCGGACTGTACCAAAAATTATTCAAAATGTCAAATGGATCATGCCTCATGTTGAATAACAACTTTTTAACCCCTCAGAGTGACCAAAATTGCCATTTTTACAGAGTTTTGCTTACTCAAAATCTTCAATTTTGACCAATTTCAGGCACATAAATGACTTTAAACACACTTATTTTAGTTGAAAAAGTCATAATTCACATCCAACAGTCGTTTGGAGTCAAAAGATTAAATGTTAAAATTTCATCGCTATGGACCATTTTGGGGACGTTCGACAGGTCCGGAGTCATCGTTTTTCATCAGAAAATTATTTTTTCGGACTGTACCAAAAATGATTCAAAATGTCAAATGGATTGTGCCTCATGTTGAATAACCACTTTTTAACCCCTCAGAGTGACCAAAATTGCCATAATTACAGAGTTTTGCTTACTCAAAAGCTTCAATTTTGACCAATTTCAGGCACATAAATGACTTTAAACACACTTATTTTAGTTGAAAAAGTCATAATTCACATCCAACAGTCGTTTGGAGTCAAAAGATTAAATGTTAAAATTTCATCGATATGGACCATTTTGGGGACGTTCGACAGGTCCGGAGTCATCGTTTTTCATCAGAAAATGAATTTTTCGGACTGTACCAAAAATGATTCAAAATGTCAAATGGATCGTGCCTCATGTTGAATAACAACTTTTTAACCCCTTAGAGTAACCAAAATTGCCATTTTTACAGAGTTTTGCTTACTCAAAAGCTTCAATTTTGACCAATTTCAGGCACATAAATGACTTTAAACACACTTATTTTAGTTGAAAAAGTCATAATTCACATCCAACAGTCGTTTGGAGTCAAAAGATTAAATGTTAAAATTTCATCGCTATGGACCATTTTGGGGACGTTCGACAGGTCCGGAGTCATCGTTTTTCATCAGAAAATGAATTTTTCAGACTATACCAAAAATGATTCAAAATGTCAAATGGATCGTGCCTCATGTTGAATAACAACTTTTTAACCCCTCAGAGTGACCAAAATTGCCATTTTTACAGAGTTTTGCTTACTCAAAAGCTTCAATTTTGACCAATTTCAGGCACATAAATGACTTTAAACACACTTATTTTAGTTGAAAAAGTCATAATTCACATCCAACAGTCGTTTGGAGTCAAAAGATTAAATGTTAAAATTTCATCGATATGGACCATTTTGGGGACGTTCGACAGGTCCGGAGTCATCGTTTTTCATCAGAAAATGAATTTTTCGGACTGTACCAAAAATGATTCAAAATGTCAAATGGATCGTGCCTCATGTTGAATAACAACTTTTTAACCCCTCAGAGTGACCAAAATTGCCATTTTTACAGAGTTTTGCTTACTCAAAAGCTTCAATTTTGACCAATTTCAGGCACATAAATGACTTTAAACACACTTATTTTAGTTGAAAAAGTCATAATTCACATCCAACAGTCGTTTGGAGTCAAAAGATTAAATGTTAAAATTTCATCGATATGGAACATTTTGGGGACGTTCGACACGTCCGGAGTCATCGTTTTTCATCAGAAAATTATTTTTTCGGACTGTACCAAAAATGATTCAAAATGTCAAATGGATTGTGCCTCATGTTGAATAACCACTTTTTAACCCCTCAGAGTGACCAAAATTGCCATTTTTACAGAGTTTTGCTTACTCAAAAGCTTCAATTTTGACCAATTTCAGGCACATAAATGACTTTAAACACACTTATTTTAGTTGAAAAAGTCATAATTCACATCCAACAGTCGTTTGGAGTCAAAAGATTAAATGTTAAAATTTCATCGCTATGGACCATTTTGGGGACGTTCGACAGGTCCGGAGTCATCGTTTTTCATCAGAAAATAAATTTTTCGGACTATACCAAAAATGATTCAAAATGTCAAATGGATCGTGCCTCATGTTGAATAACAACTTTTTAACCCCTCAGAGTTACCAAAATTGCCATTTCTACAGAGTTTTGCTTACTCAAAAGCTTCAATTTTGACCAATTTCAGGCACATAAATGACTTTAAACACACTTATTTTAGTTGAAAAAGTCATAATTCACATCCAACAGTCGTTTGGAGTCAAAAGATTAAATGTTAAAATGTCATCGATATGGACCATTTTGGGGACGTTCGACAGGTCCGGAGTCATCGTTTTTCATCAGAAAATGAATTTTTCGGACTGTACCAAAAATTATTCAAAATGTCAAATGGATCGTGCCTCATGTTGAATAACCACTTTTTAACCCCTCAGAGTGATCAAAATTGCCATTTTTACAGAGTTTTGCTTACTCAAAAGCTTCAATTTTGACCAATTTCAGGCACATAAATGACTTTAAACACACTTATTTTAGTTGAAAAAGTCATAATTCACATCCAACAGTCGTTTGGAGTCAAAAGATTAAATGTTAAAATTTCATCGCTATGGACCATTTTGGGGACGTTCGACAGGTCCGGAGTCATCGTTTTTCATCAGAAAATGAATTTTTCAGACTATACCAAAAATGATTCAAAATGTCAAATGGATCGTGCCTCATGTTGAATAACAACTTTTTAACCCCTCAGAGTGACCAAAATTGCCATTTTTACAGAGTTTTGCTTACTCAAAAGCTTCAATTTTGACCAATTTCAGGCACATAAATGACTTTAAACACACTTATTTTAGTTGAAAAAGTCATAATTCACATCCAACAGTCGTTTGGAGTCAAAAGATTAAATGTTAAAATTTCATCGCTATGGACCATTTTGGGGACGTTCGACAGGTCCGGAGTCATCGTTTTTCATCAGAAAATTATTTTTCCGGACTGTACCAAAAATGATTCAAAATGTCAAATGGATTGTGCCTCATGTTGAATAACCACTTTTTAACCCCTCAGAGTGACCAAAATTGCCATAATTACAGAGTTTTGCTTACTCAAAAGCTTCAATTTTGACCAATTTCAGGCACATAAATGACTTTAAACACACTTATTTTAGTTGAAAAAGTCATAATTCACATCCAACAGTCGTTTGGAGTCAAAAGATTAAATGTTAAAATTTCATCGATATGGACCATTTTGGGGACGTTCGACAGGTCCGGAGTCATCGTTTTTCATCAGAAAATGAATTTTTCGGACTGTACCAAAAATGATTCAAAATGTCAAATGGATCGTGCCTCATGTTGAATAACAACTTTTTAACCCCTTAGAGTGACCAAAATTGCCATTTTTACAGAGTTTTGCTTACTCAAAAGCTTCAATTTTGACCAATTTCAGGCACATAAATGACTTTAAACACACTTATTTTAGTTGAAAAAGTCATAATTCACATCCAACAGTCGTTTGGAGTCAAAAGATTAAATGTTAAAATTTCATCGATATGGACCATTTTGGGGACGTTCGACAGGTCCGGAGTCATCGTTTTTCATCAGAAAATGAATTTTTCGGACTGTACCAAAAATGATTCAAAATGTCAAATGGATCGTGCCTCATGTTGAATAACAACTTTTTAACCCCTCAGAGTGACCAAAATTGCCATTTTTACAGAGTTTTGCTTACTCAAAAGCTTCAATTTTGACCAATTTCAGGCACATAAATGACTTTAAACACACTTATTTTAGTTGAAAAAGTCATAATTCACATCCAACAGTCGTTTGGAAACAAAAGATTAAATGTTAAAATTTCATCGATATGGAACATTTTGGGGACGTTTGACAGGTCCGGAGTCATCGTTTTTCATCAGAAAATTAATTTTTCGGACTGTACCAAAAATGATTCAAAATGTCAAATGGATTGTGCCTCATGTTGAATAACCACTTTTTAACCCCTCAGAGTGACCAAAATTGCCATTTTTACAGAGTTTTGCTTACTCAAAAGCTTCAATTTTGACCTATTTCAGGCGCATAAATGACTTTAAACACACTTATTTTAGTTGAAAAAGTCATAATTCACATCCAACAGTCGTTTGGAGTCAAAAGATTAAATGTTAAAATTTCATCGATATGGACCATTTTGGGGACGTTCGACAGGTCCGGAGTCATCGTTTTTCATCAGAAAATGAATTTTTCGGACTGTACCAAAAATTATTCAAAATGTCAAATGGATCGTGCCTCATGTTGAATAACCACTTTTTAACCCCTCAGAGTGATCAAAATTGCCATTTTTACAGAGTTTTGCTTACTCAAAAGCTTCAATTTTGACCAATTTCAGGCACATAAATGACTTTAAACACACTTATTTTAGTTGAAAAAGTCATAATTCACATCCAACAGTCGTTTGGAGTCAAAAGATTAAATGTTAAAATTTCATCGCTATGGACCATTTTGGGGACGTTCGACAGGTCCGGAGTCATCGTTTTTCATCAGAAAATGAATTTTTCAGACTATACCAAAAATGATTCAAAATGTCAAATGGATCGTGCCTCATGTTGAATAACAACTTTTTAACCCCTCAGAGTGACCAAAATTGCCATTTTTACAGAGTTTTGCTTACTCAAAAGCTTCAATTTTGACCAATTTCAGGCACATAAATGACTTTAAACACACTTATTTTAGTTGAAAAAGTCATAATTCACATCCAACAGTCGTTTGGAGTCAAAAGATTAAATGTTAAAATTTCATCGATATGGACCATTTTGGGGACGTTCGACAGGTCCGGAGTCATCGTTTTTCATCAGAAAATGAATTTTTCGGACTGTACCAAAAATGATTCAAAATGTCAAATGGATCGTGCCTCATGTTGAATAACAACTTTTTAACCCATCAGAGTGCCCAAAATTGCAATTTTTACAGAGTTTTGCTTACTCAAAAGCTTCAATTTTGACCAATTTCAGGCACATAAATGACTTTAAACACACTTATTTTAGTTGAAAAAGTCATAATTCACATCCAACAGTCGTTTGGAGTCAAAAGATTAAATGTTAAAATTTCATCGATATGGAACATTTTGGGGACGTTCGACAGGTCCGGAGTCATCGTTTTTCATCAGAAAATTAATTTTTCGAACTGTACCAAAAATGATTCAAAATGTCAAATGGATTGTGCCTCATGTTGAATAACCACTTTTTAACCCCTCAGAGTGACAAAAATTGCCATTTTTACAGAGTTTTGCTTACTCAAAAGCTTCAATTTTGACCTATTTCAGGCGCATGAATGACTTTAAACACACTTATTTTAGTTGAAAAAGTCATAATTCACATCCAACAGTCGTTTGGAGTCAAAAGATTAAATGTTAAAATTTCATCGCTATGGACCATTTTGGGGACGTTCGACAGGTCCGGAGTCATCGTTTTTCATCAGAAAATGAATTTTTCAGACTATACCAAAAATGATTCAAAATGTCAAATGGATCGTGCCTCATGTTGAATAACAACTTTTTAACCCCTCAGAGTGACCAAAATTGCCATTTTTACAGAGTTTTGCTTACTCAAAATCTTCAATTTTGACCAATTTAAGGCACATAAATGACTTTAAACACACTTATTTTAGTTGAAAAAGTCCTAATTCACATCCAACAGTCGTTTGGAGTCAAAAGATTAAATGTTAAAATTTCATCGATATGGACCATTTTGGGGACGTTCGACAGGTCCGGAGTCATCGTTTTTATCAGAAAATGAATTTTTCGGACTGTACCAAAAATGATTCAAAATGTCAAATGGATTGTGCCTCATGTTGAATAACCACTTTTTAACCCCTCAGAGTGACCAAAATTGCCATTTTTACAGAGTTTTGCTTACTCAAAAGCTTCAATTTTGACCTATTTCAGGCGCATAAATGACTTTAAACACACTTATTTTAGTTGAAAAAGTCATAATTCACATCCAACAGTCGTTTGGAGTCAAAAGATTAAATGTTAAAATTTCATCGATATGGACCATTTTGGGGACGTTCGACAGGTCCGGAGTCATCGTTTTTCATCAGAAAATGAATTTTTCGGACTGTACCAAAAATTATTCAAAATGTCAAATGGATCGTGCCTCATGTTGAATAACCACTTTTTAACCCCTCAGAGTGATCAAAATTGACATTTTTACAGAGTTTTGCTTACTCAAAAGCTTCAATTTTGACCAATTTCAGGCACATAAATGACTTTAAACACACTTATTTTAGTTGAAAAAGTCATAATTCACATCCAACAGTCGTTTGGAGTCAAAAGATTAAATGTTAAAATTTCATCGCTATGGACCATTTTGGGGACGTTCGACAGGTCCGGAGTCATCGTTTTTCATCAGAAAATGAATTTTTCAGACTATACCAAAAATGATTCAAAATGTCAAATGGATCGTGCCTCATGTTGAATAACAACTTTTTAACCCCTCAGAGTGACCAAAATTGCCATTTTTACAGAGTTTTGCTTACTCAAAAGCTTCAATTTTGACTAATTTCAGGCACATAAATGACTTTAAACACACTTATTTTAGTTGAAAAAGTCATAATTCACATCCAACAGTCGTTTGGAGTCAAAAGATTAAATGTTAAAATTTCATCGATATGGACCATTTTGGGGACGTTCGACAGGTCCGGAGTCATCGTTTTTCATCAGAAAATGAATTTTTCGGACTGTACCAAAAATGATTCAAAATGTCAAATGGATCGTGCCTCATGTTGAATAACAACTTTTTAACCCCTCAGAGTGCCCAAAATTGCAATTTTTACAGAGTTTTGCTTACTCAAAAGCTTCAATTTTGACCAATTTCAGGCACATAAATGACTTTAAACACACTTATTTTAGTTGAAAAAGTCATAATTCACATCCAACAGTCGTTTGGAGTCAAAAGATTAAATGTTAAAATTTCATCGATATGGAACATTTTGGGGACGTTCGACAGGTCCGGAGTCATCGTTTTTCATCAGAAAATTAATTTTTCGAACTGTACCAAAAATGATTCAAAATGTCAAATGGATTGTGCCTCATGTTGAATAACCACTTTTTAACCCCTCAGAGTGACCAAAATTGCCATTTTTACAGAGTTTTGCTTACTCAAAAGCTTCAATTTTGACCTATTTCAGGCGCATGAATGACTTTAAACACACTTATTTTAGTTGAAAAAGTCATAATTCACATCCAACAGTCGTTTGGAGTCAAAAGATTAAATGTTAAAATTTCATCGCTATGGACCATTTGGGGGACGTTCGACAGGTCCGGAGTCATCGTTTTTCATCAGAAAATGAATTTTTCAGACTATACCAAAAATGATTCAAAATGTCAAATGGATCGTGCCTCATGTTGAATAACAACTTTTTAACCCCTCAGAGTGACCAAAATTGCCATTTTTACAGAGTTTTGCTTACTCAAAATCTTCAATTTTGACCAATTTCAGGCACATAAATGACTTTAAACACACTTATTTTAGTTGAAAAAGTCCTAATTCACATCCAACAGTCGTTTGGAGTCAAAAGATTAAATGTTAAAATTTCATCGATATGGACCATTTTGGGGACGTTCGACAGGTCCGGAGTCATCGTTTTTATCAGAAAATGAATTTTTCGGACTGTACCAAAAATGATTCAAAATGTCAAATGGATCGTGCCTCATGTTGAATAACAACTTTTTAACCCCTCAGAGTGACCAAAATTGCCATTTTTACAGAGTTTTGCTTACTCAAAAGCTTCAATTTTGACCTATTTCAGGCGCATAAATGACTTTAAACACACTTATTTTAGTTGAAAAAGTCATAATTCACATCCAACAGTCGTTTGGAGTCAAAAGATTAAATGTTAAAATTTCATCGATATGGACCATTTTGGGGACGTTCGACAGGTCCGGAGTCATCGTTTTTCATCAGAAAATGAATTTTTCGGACTGTACCAAAAATTATTCAAAATGTCAAATGGATCGTGCCTCATGTTGAATAACCACTTTTTAACCCCTCAGAGTGACCAAAATTGCCATTTTTACAGAGTTTTGCTTACTCAAAAGCTTCAATTTTGACCAATTTCAGGCACATAAATGACTTTAAACACACTTATTTTAGTTGAAAAAGTCATAATTCACATCCAACAGTCGTTTGGAGTCAAAAGATTAAATGTTAAAATTTCATCGCTATGGACCATTTTGGGGACGTTCGACAGGTCCGGAGTCATCGTTTTTCATCAGAAAATGAATTTTTCAGACTATACCAAAAATGATTCAAAATGTCAAATGGATCGTGCCTCATGTTGAATAACAACTTTTTAACCCCTCAGAGTGACCAAAATTGCCATTTTTACAGAGTTTTGCTTACTCAAAAGCTTCAATTTTGACCAATTTCAGGCACATAAATGACTTTAAACACACTTATTTTAGTTGAAAAAGTCATAATTCACATCCAACAGTCGTTTGGAGTCAAAAGATTAAATGTTAAAATTTCATCGATATGGACCATTTTGGGGACGTTCGACAGGTCCGGAGTCATCGTTTTTCATCAGAAAATGAATTTTTCGGACTGTACCAAAAATGATTCAAAATGTCAAATGGATCGTGCCTCATGTTGAATAACAACTTTTTAACCCCTCAGAGTGCCCAAAATTGCAATTTTTACAGAGTTTTGCTTACTCAAAAGCTTCAATTTTGACCAATTTCAGGCACATAAATGACTTTAACACACTTATTTTAGTTGAAAAAGTCATAATTCACATCCAACAGTCGTTTGGAGTCAAAAGATTAAATGTTAAAATTTCATCGATATGGAACATTTTGGGGACGTTCGACAGGTCCGGAGTCATCGTTTTTCATCAGAAAATTAATTTTTCGAACTGTACCAAAAATGATTCAAAATGTCAAATGGATTGTGCCTCATGTTGAATAACCACTTTTTAACCCCTCAGAGTGACCAAAATTGCCATTTTTACAGAGTTTTGCTTACTCAAAAGCTTCAATTTTGACCTATTTCAGGCGCATGAATGACTTTAAACACACTTATTTTAGTTGAAAAAGTCATAATTCACATCCAACAGTCGTTTGGAGTCAAAAGATTAAATGTTAAAATTTCATCGCTATGGACCATTTTGGTGACGTTCGACAGGTCCGGAGTCATCGTTTTTCATCAGAAAATGAATTTTTCAGACTATACCAAAAATGATTCAAAATGTCAAATGGATCGTGCCTCATGTTGAATAACAACTTTTTAACCCCTCAGAGTGACCAAAATTGCCATTTTTACAGAGTTTTGCTTACTCAAAATCTTCAATTTTGACCAATTTCAGGCACATAAATGACTTTAAACACACTTATTTTAGTTGAAAAAGTCATAATTCACATCCAACAGTCATTTGGAGTCAAAAGATTAAATGTTAAAATTTCATCGATATGGACCATTTTGGGGACGTTCGACAGGTCCGGAGTCATCGTTTTTATCAGAAAATGAATTTTTCGGACTGTACCAAAAATGATTCAAAATGTCAAATGGATCGTGCCTCATGTTGAATAACAACTTTTTAACCCCTCAGAGTGACCAAAATTGCCATTTTTACAGAGTTTTGCTTACTCAAAAGCTTCAATTTTGACCAATTTCAGGCACATAAATGACTTTAAACACACTTATTTTAGTTGAAAAAGTCATAATTCACATCCAACAGTCGTTTGGAAACAAAAGAACAAATGTTAAAATTTCATCGATATGGAACATTTTGGGGACGTTCGACAGGTCCGGAGTCATCGTTTTTCATCAGAAAATAAATTTTTCGGACTGTACCAAAAATGATTCAAAATGTCAAATGGATTGTGCCTCATGTTGAATAACCACTTTTTAACCCCTCAGAGTGACCAAAATTGCCATTTTTACAGAGTTTTGCTTACTCAAAAGCTTCAATTTTGACCTATTTCAGGCGCATAAATGACTTTAAACACACTTATTTTAGTTGAAAAAGTCATAATTCACATCCAACAGTCGTTTGGAGTCAAAAGATTAAATGTTAAAATTTCATCGCTATGGACCATTTTGGGGACGTTCGACAGGTCCGGAGTCATCGTTTTTCATCAGAAAATGAATTTTTCAGACTATACCAAAAATGATTCAAAATGTCAAATGGATCGTGCCTCATGTTGAATAACAACTTTTTAACCCCTCAGAGTGACCAAAATTGCCATTTTTACAGAGTTTTGCTTACTCAAAATCTTCAATTTTGACCAATTTCAGGCACATAAATGACTTTAAACACACTTATTTTAGTTGAAAAAGTCATAATTCACATCCAACAGTCGTTTGGAGTCAAAAGATTAAATGTTAAAATTTCATCGATATGGACCATTTTGGGGACGTTCGACAGGTCCGGAGTCATCGTTTTTCATCAGAAAATGAATTTTTCGGACTGTACCAAAAATGATTCAAAATGTCAAATGGATCGTGCCTCATGTTGAATAACAACTTTTTAACCCCTCAGAGTCACCAAAATTGCCATTTTTACAGAGTTTTGCTTACTCAAAAGCTTCAATTTTGACCAATTTCAGGCACATAAATGACTTTAAACACACTTATTTTAGTTGAAAAAGTCATAATTCACATCCAACAGTCGTTTGGAGTCAAAAGATTAAATGTTAAAATTTCATCGATATGGACCATTTTGGGGACGTTCGACAGGTCCGGAGTCATCGTTTTTCATCAGAAAATGAATTTTTCGGACTGTACCAAAAATGATTCAAAATGTCAAATGGATCGTGCCTCATGTTGAATAACAACTTTTTAACCCCTCAGAGTGACCAAAATTGCCATTTTTACAGAGTTTTGCTTACTCAAAAGCTTCAATTTTGACCAATTTCAGGCACATAAATGACTTTAAACACACTTATTTTAGTTGAAAAAGTCATAATTCACATCCAACAGTCGTTTGGAAACAAAAGATTAAATGTTAAAATTTCATCGATATGGAACATTTTGGGGACGTTCGACAGGTCCGGAGTCATTGTTTTTCATCAGAAAATTAATTTTTCGGACTGTACCAAAAATGATTCAAAATGTCAAATGGATTGTGCCTCATGTTGAATAACCACTTTTTAACCCCTCAGAGTGACCAAAATTGCCATTTTTACAGAGTTTTGCTTACTCAAAAGCTTCAATTTTGACCTATTTCAGGCGCATAAATGACTTTAAACACACTTATTTTAGTTGAAAAAGTCATAATTCACATCCAACAGTCGTTTGGAGTCAAAAGATTAAATGTTAAAATTTCATCGATATGGACCATTTTGAGGACGTTCGACAGGTCCGGAGTCATCGTTTTTCATCAGAAAATGAATTTTTCGGACTGTACCAAAAATTATTCAAAATGTCAAATGGATCGTGCCTCATGTTGAATAACCACTTTTTAACCCCTCAGAGTGACCAAAATTGCCATTTTTACAGAGTTTTGCTTACTCAAAAGCTTCAATTTTGACCAATTTCAGGCACATAAATGACTTTAAACACACTTATTTTAGTTGAAAAAGTCATAATTCACATCCAACAGTCGTTTGGAGTCAAAAGATTAAATGTTAAAATTTCATCGCTATGGACCATTTTGGGGACGTTCGACAGGTCCGGAGTCATCGTTTTTCATCAGAAAATGAATTTTTCAGACTATACCAAAAATTATTCAAAATGTCAAATGGATCGTGCCTCATGTTGAATAACAACTTTTTAACCCCTCAGAGTGACCAAAATTGCCATTTTTACAGAGTTTTGCTTACTCAAAATCTTCAATTTTGACCAATTTCAGGCACATAAATGACTTTAAACACACTTATTTTAGTTGAAAAAGTCATAATTCACATCCAACAGTCGTTTGGAGTCAAAAGATTAAATGTTAAAATTTCATCGCTATGGACCATTTTGGGGACGTTCGACAGGTCTGGAGTCATCGTTTTTCATCAGAAAATTATTTTTTCGGACTGTACCAAAAATGATTCAAAATGTCAAATGGATTGTGCCTCATGTTGAATAACCACTTTTTAACCCCTCAGAGTGACCAAAATTGCCATAATTACAGAGTTTTGCTTACTCAAAAGCTTCAATTTTGACCAATTTCAGGCACATAAATGACTTTAAACACACTTATTTTAGTTGAAAAAGTCATAATTCACATCCAACAGTCGTTTGGAGTCAAAAGATTAAATGTTAAAATTTCATCGATATGGACCATTTTGGGGACGTTCGACAGGTCCGGAGTCATCGTTTTTCATCAGAAAATGAATTTTTCGGACTGTACCAAAAATGATTCAAAATGTCAAATGGATCGTGCCTCATGTTGAATAACAACTTTTTAACCCCTCAGAGTGACCAAAATTGCCATTTTTACAGAGTTTTGCTTACTCAAAAGCTTCAATTTTGACCAATTTCAGGCACATAAATGACTTTAAACACACTTATTTTAGTTGAAAAAGTCATAATTCACATCCAACAGTCGTTTGGAGTCAAAAGATTAAATGTTAAAATTTCATCGATATGGACCATTTTGGGGACGTTCGACAGGTCCGGAGTCATCGTTTTTCATCAGAAAATGAATTTTTCGGACTGTACCAAAAATGATTCAAAATGTCAAATGGATCGTGCCTCATGTTGAATAACAACTTTTTAACCCCTCAGAGTGACCAAAATTGCCATTTTTACAGAGTTTTGCTTACTCAAAAGCTTCAATTTTGACCAATTTCAGGTACATAAATGACTTTAAACACACTTATTTTAGTTGAAAAAGTCATAATTCACATCCAACAGTCGTTTGGAAACAAAAGATTAAATGTTAAAATTTCATCGATATGGAACATTTTGGGGACGTTCGACAGGTCCGGAGTCATTGTTTTTCATCAGAAAATTAATTTTTCGGACTGTACCAAAAATGATTCAAAATGTCAAATGGATTGTGCCTCATGTTGAATAACCACTTTTTAACCCCTCAGAGTGACCAAAATTGCCATTTTTACAGAGTTTTGCTTACTCAAAAGCTTCAATTTTGACCTATTTCAGGCGCATAAATGACTTTAAACACACTTATTTTAGTTGAAAAAGTCATAATTCACATCCAACAGTCGTTTGGAGTCAAAAGATTAAATGTTAAAATTTCATCGATATGGACCATTTTGGGGACGTTCGACAGGTCCGGAGTCATCGTTTTTCATCAGAAAATGAATTTTTCGGACTGTACCAAAAATTATTCAAAATGTCAAATGGATCGTGCCTCATGTTGAATAACCACTTTTTAACCCCTCAGAGTGACCAAAATTGCCATTTTTACAGAGTTTTGCTTACTCAAAAGCTTCAATTTTGACCAATTTCAGGCACATAAATGACTTTAAACACACTTATTTTAGTTGAAAAAGTCATAATTCACATCCAACAGTCGTTTGGAGTCAAAAGATTAAATGTTAAAATTTCATCGCTATGGACCATTTTGGGGACGTTCGACAGGTCCGGAGTCATCGTTTTTCATCAGAAAATGAATTTTTCAGACTATACCAAAAATTATTCAAAATGTCAAATGGATCGTGCCTCATGTTGAATAACAACTTTTTAACCCCTCAGAGTGACCAAAATTGCCATTTTTACAGAGTTTTGCTTACTCAAAATCTTCAATTTTGACCAATTTCAGGCACATAAATGACTTTAAACACACTTTTTTTAGTTGAAAAAGTCATAATTCACATCCAACAGTCGTTTGGAGTCAAAAGATTAAATGTTAAAATTTCATCGCTATGGACCATTTTGGGGACGTTCGACAGGTCTGGAGTCATCGTTTTTCATCAGAAAATTATTTTTTCGGACTGTACCAAAAATGATTCAAAATGTCAAATGGATTGTGCCTCATGTTGAATAACCACTTTTTAACCCCTCAGAGTGACCAAAATTGCCATAATTACAGAGTTTTGCTTACTCAAAAGCTTCAATTTTGACCAATTTCAGGCACATAAATGACTTTAAACACACTTATTTTAGTTGAAAAAGTCATAATTCACATCCAACAGTCGTTTGGAGTCAAAAGATTAAATGTTAAAATTTCATCGATATGGACCATTTTGGGGACATTCGACAGGTCCGGAGTCATCGTTTTTCATCAGAAAATGAATTTTTCGGACTGTACCAAAAATGATTCAAAATGTCAAATGGATCGTGCCTCATGTTGAATAACAACTTTTTAACCCCTCAGAGTGACCAAAATTGCCACATTTTTACAGAGTTTTTGCTTACTCAAAATCTTCAATTTTGACCAATTTCAGGCACATAAATGACTTTAAACACACTTATTTTAGTTGAAAAAGTCATAATTCACATCCAACAGTCGTTTGGAGTCAAAAGATTAAATGTTAAAATTTCATCGCTATGGACCATTTTGGGGACGTTCGACAGGTCTGGAGTCATCGTTTTTCATCAGAAAATTATTTTTTCGGACTGTACCAAAAATGATTCAAAATGTCAAATGTGATTGTGCCTCATGTTGATTAACCACTTTTTTAACCCCTCAGAGTGACCAAAATTGCCATAATTACAGAGTTTTGCTTACTCAAAAGCTTCAATTTTGACCAATTTCAGGCACATAAATGACTTTAAACACACTTATTTTAGTTGAAAAAGTCATAATTCACATCCAACAGTCGTTTGGAGTCAAAAGATTAAATGTTAAAATTTCATCGATATGGACCATTTTGGGGACGTTCGACAGGTCCGGAGTCATCGTTTTTCATCAGAAAATGAACTTTTTCGGACTGTACCAAAAATGATTCAAAATGTCAAATGGATCGTGCCTCATGTTGAATAACAACTTTTTAACCCCTCAGAGTGACCAAAATTGCCATTTTTACAGAGTTTTGCTTACTCAAAAGCTTCAATTTTGACCAATTTCAGGCACATAAATGACTTTAAACACACTTATTTTAGTTGAAAAAGTCATAATTCACATCCAACAGTCGTTTGGAGTCAAAAGATTAAATGTTAAAATTTCATCGATATGGACATTTTGGGGACGTTCGACAGGTCCGGAGTCATCGTTTTTCATCAGAAAATGAATTTTTCGGACTGTACCAAAAATGATTCAAAATGTCAAATGGATCGTGCCTCATGTTGAATAACAACTTTTTAACCCCTCAGAGTGACCAAAATTGCCATTTTTACAGAGTTTTGCTTACTCAAAAGCTTCAATTTTGACCAATTTCAGGCACATAAATGACTTTAAACACACTTATTTTAGTTGAAAAAGTCTTAATTCACATCCAACAGTCGTTTGGAAACAAAAGATTAAATGTTAAAATTTCATCGATATGGAACATTTTGGGGACGTTCGACAGGTCCGGAGTCATTGTTTTTCATCAGAAAATTAATTTTTCGGACTGTACCAAAAATGATTCAAAATGTCAAATGGATTGTGCCTCATGTTGAATAACCACTTTTTAACCCCTCAGAGTGACCAAAATTGCCATTTTTACAGAGTTTTGCTTACTCAAAAGCTTCAATTTTGACCTATTTCAGGCGCATAAATGACTTTAAACACACTTATTTTAGTTGAAAAAGTCATAATTCACATCCAACAGTCGTTTGGAGTCAAAAGATTAAATGTTAAAATTTCATCGATATGGACCATTTGGGGACGTTCGACAGGTCCGGAGTCATCGTTTTTCATCAGAAAATGAATTTTCGGACTGTACCAAAAATTATTCAAAATGTCAAATGGATCTTGCCTCATGTTGAATAACCACTTTTTAACCCCTCAGAGTGACCAAAATTGCCATTTTTACAGAGTTTTGCTTACTCAAAAGCTTCAATTTTGACCAATTTCAGGCACATAAATGACTTTAAACACACTTATTTTAGTTGAAAAGTCATAATTCACATCCAACAGTCGTTTGGAGTCAAAAGATTAAATGTTAAATTTCATCGCTATGGACCATTTTGGGGACGTTCGACAGGTCCGGAGTCATCGTTTTTCATCAGAAAATGAATTTTTCAGACTATACCAAAAATTATTCAAAATGTCAAATGGATCGTGCCTCATGTTGAATAACAACTTTTTAACCCCTCAGAGTGACCAAAATTGCCATTTTTACAGAGTTTTGCTTACTCAAAATCTTCAATTTTGACCAATTTCAGGCACATAAATGACTTTAAACACACTTATTTTAGTTGAAAAAGTCATAATTCACATCCAACAGTCGTTTGGAGTCAAAAGATTAAATGTTAAAATTTCATCGCTATGGACATTTTGGGGACGTTCGACAGGTCTGGAGTCATCGTTTTTCATCAGAAAATTATTTTTCGGACTGTACCAAAAATGATTCAAAATGTCAAATGGATTGTGCCTCATGTTGAATAACCACTTTTTAACCCCTCAGAGTGACCAAAATTGCCATAATTACAGAGTTTTGCTTACTCAAAAGCTTCAATTTTGACCAATTTCAGGCACATAAATGACTTTAAACACACTTATTTTAGTTGAAAAAGTCATAATTCACATCCAACAGTCGTTTGGAGTCAAAAGATTAAATGTTAAAATTTCATCGATATGGACCATTTTGGGGACGTTCGACAGATCCGGAGTCATCGTTTTTCATCAGAAAATGAATTTTCGGACTGTACCAAAAATGATTCAAAATGTCAAATGGATCGTGCCTCATGTTGAATAACAACTTTTTAACCCCTCAGAGTGACCAAAATTGCCATTTTTACAGAGTTTTGCTTACTCAAAAGCTCAATTTTGACCAATTTCAGGCACATAAATGACTTCAAACACACTTATTTTAGTTGAAAAAGTCATAATTCACATCCAACAGTCGTTTGGAAACAAAAGAACAAATGTTAAAATTTTATCGATATGGAACATTTTGGGGACGTTCGACAGGTCCGGAGTCATTGTTTTTCATCAGAAAATTAATTTTTCGGACTGTACCAAAAATGATTCAAAATGTCAAATGGATTGTGCCTCATGTTGAATAACCACTTTTTAACCCCTCAGAGTGACCAAAATTGCCATTTTTACAGAGTTTTGCTTACTCAAAAGCTTCAATTTTGACCAATTTCAGGCACATAAATGACTTTAAACACACTTATTTTAGTTGAAAAAGTCATAATTCACATCCAACAGTCGTTTGGAGTCAAAAGATTAAATGTTAAAATTTCATCGCTATGGACCATTTTGGGGACGTTCGACAGGTCCGGAGTCATCGTTTTCATCAGAAAATGAATTTTTCAGACTATACCAAAAATTATTCAAAATGTCAAATGGATCGTGCCTCATGTTGAATAACAACTTTTTAACCCCTCAGAGTGACCAAAATTGCCATTTTTACAGAGTTTTGCTTACTCAAAATCTTCAATTTTGACCAATTTCAGGCACATAAATGACTTTAAACACACTTATTTTAGTTGAAAAAGTCATAATTCACATCCAACAGTCGTTTGGAGTCAAAAGATTAAATGTTAAAATTTCATCCCTATGGACCATTTTGGGGACGTTCGACAGGTCCGGAGTCATCGTTTTTCATCAGAAAATTATTTTTTCGGACTGTACCAAAAATGATTCAAAATGTCAAATGGATTGTGCCTCATGTTGAATAACCACTTTTTAACCCCTCAGAGTGACCAAAATTGCCATAATTACAGAGTTTTGCTTACTCAAAAGCTTCAATTTTGACCAATTTCAGGCACATAAATGACTTTAAACACACTTATTTTAGTTGAAAAAGTCATAATTCACATCCAACAGTCGTTTGGAGTCAAAAGATTAAATGTTAAAATTTCATCGATATGGACCATTTTGGGGACGTTCGACAGGTCCGGAGTCATCGTTTTTCATCAGAAAATGAATTTTTCGGACTGTACCAAAAATGATTCAAAATGTCAAATGGATCGTGCCTCATGTTGAATAACAACTTTTTAACCCCTTAGAGTAACCAAAATTGCCATTTTTACAGAGTTTTTGCTTACTCAAAAGCTTCAATTTTGACCAATTTCAGGCACATAAATGACTTTAAACACACTTATTTTAGTTGAAAAAGTCATAATTCACATCCAACAGTCGTTTGGAGTCAAAAGATTAAATGTTAAAATTTCATCGATATGGACCATTTTGGGGACGTTCGACAGGTCCGGAGTCATCGTTTTTCATCAGAAAATGAATTTTTCGGACTGTACCAAAAATGATTCAAAATGTCAAATGGATCGTGCCTCATGTTGAATAACAACTTTTTAACCCCTCAGAGTGACCAAAATTGCCATTTTTACAGAGTTTTGCTTACTCAAAAGCTTCAATTTTGACCAATTTCAGGCACATAAATGACTTTAAACACACTTATTTTTAGTTGAAAAAGTCATAATTCACATCCAACAGTCGTTTGGAAACAAAAGATTAAATGTTAAAATTTCATCGATATGGAACATTTTGGGGACGTTCGACAGGTCCGGAGTCATCGTTTTTCATCAGAAAATTAATTTTTCGGACTGTACCAAAAATGATTCAAAATGTCAAATGGATTGTGCCTCATGTTGAATAACCACTTTTTAACCCCTCAGAGTGACCAAAATTGCCATTTTTACAGAGTTTTGCTTACTCAAAAGCTTCAATTTTGACCTATTTCAGGCGCATAAATGACTTTAAACACACTTATTTTAGTTGAAAAAGTCATAATTCACATCCAACAGTCGTTTGGAGTCAAAAGATTAAATGTTAAAATTTCATCGATATGGACCATTTTGGGGACGTTCGACAGGTCCGGAGTCATCGTTTTTCATCAGAAAATGAATTTTTCGGACTGTACCAAAAATTATTCAAAATGTCAAATGGATCGTGCCTCATGTTGGATAACCACTTTTTAACCCCTCAGAGTGACCAAAATTGCCATTTTTACAGAGTTTTTGCTTACTCAAAAGCTTCAATTTTGACCAATTTCAGGCACATAAATGACTTTAAACACACTTATTTTAGTTGAAAAAGTCATAATTCACATCCAACAGTCGTTTGGAGTCAAAAGATTAAATGTTAAAATTTCATCGCTATGGACCATTTGGGGACGTTCGACAGGTCCGGAGTCATCGTTTTTCATCAGAAAATGAATTTTTCAGACTATACCAAAAATGATTCAAAATGTCAAATGGATCGTGCCTCATGTTGAATAACAACTTTTTAACCCCTCAGAGTGACCAAAATTGCCATTTTTACAGAGTTTTGCTTACTCAAAAGCTTCAATTTTGACCAATTTCAGGCACATAAATGACTTTAAACACACTTATTTTAGTTGAAAAAGTCATAATTCACATCCAACAGTCGTTTGGAGTCAAAAGATTAAATGTTAAAATTTCATCGATATGGACCATTTTGGGGACGTTCGACAGGTCCGGAGTCATCGTTTTTCATCAGAAAATGAATTTTTCGGACTGTACCAAAAATGATTCAAAATGTCAAATGGATCGTGCCTCATGTTGAATAACAACTTTTTAACCCCTCAGAGTGACCAAAATTGCCATTTTTACAGAGTTTTGCTTACTCAAAAGCTTCAATTTTGACCAATTTCAGGCACATAAATGACTTTAAACACACTTTTTTTAGTTGAAAAAGTCATAATTCACATCCAACAGTCGTTTGGAGTCAAAAGATTAAATGTTAAAATTTCATCGCTATGGACCATTTTGGGGACGTTCGACAGGTCCGGAGTCATCGTTTTTCATCAGAAAATAAATTTTTCGGACTATACCAAAAATGATTCAAAATGTCAAATGGATCGTGCCTCATGTTGAATAACAACTTTTTAACCCCTTAGAGTAACCAAAATTGCCATTTTTACAGAGTTTTGCTTACTCAAAAGCTTCAATTTTGACCAATTTCAGGCACATAAATGACTTTAAACACACTTATTTTAGTTGAAAAAGTCATAATTCACATCCAACAGTCGTTTGGAGTCAAAAGATTAAATGTTAAAATTTCATCGATATGGACCATTTTGGGGACGTTCGACAGGTCCGGAGTCATCGTTTTTCATCAGAAAATGAATTTTTCGGACTGTACCAAAAATGATTCAAAATGTCAAATGGATCGTGCCTCATGTTGAATAACAACTTTTTAACCCCTCAGAGTGACCAAAATTGCCATTTTTACAGAGTTTTGCTTACTCAAAAGCTTCAATTTTGACCAATTTCAGGCACATAAATGACTTTAAACACACTTATTTTAGTTGAAAAAGTCATAATTCACATCCAACAGTCGTTTGGAAACAAAAGATTAAATGTTAAAATTTCATCGATATGGAACATTTTGGGGACGTTCGACAGGTCCGGAGTCATCGTTTTTCATCAGAAAATTAATTTTTCGGACTGTACCAAAAATGATTCAAAATGTCAAATGGATTGTGCCTCATGTTGAATAACCACTTTTTAACCCCTCAGAGTGACCAAAATTGCCATTTTTACAGAGTTTTGCTTACTCAAAAGCTTCAATTTTGACCTATTTCAGGCGCATAAATGACTTTAAACACACTTATTTTAGTTGAAAAAGTCATAATTCACATCCAACAGTCGTTTGGAGTCAAAAGATTAAATGTTAAAATTTCATCGATATGGACCATTTTGGGGACGTTCGACAGGTCCGGAGTCATCGTTTTTCATCAGAAAATGAATTTTTCGGACTGTACCAAAAATTATTCAAAATGTCAAATGGATCGTGCCTCATGTTGAATAACCACTTTTTAACCCCTCAGAGTGACCAAAATTGCCATTTTTACAGAGTTTTGCTTACTCAAAAGCTTCAATTTTGACCAATTTCAGGCACATAAATGACTTTAAACACACTTATTTTAGTTGAAAAAGTCATAATTCACATCCAACAGTCGTTTGGAGTCAAAAGATTAAATGTTAAAATTTCATCGCTATGGACCATTTTGGGGACGTTCGACAGGTCCGGAGTCATCGTTTTTCATCAGAAAATGAATTTTTCAGACTATACCAAAAATGATTCAAAATGTCAAATGGATCGTGCCTCATGTTGAATAACAACTTTTTAACCCCTCAGAGTGACCAAAATTGCCATTTTTACAGAGTTTTGCTTACTCAAAAGCTTCAATTTTGACCAATTTCAGGCACATAAATGACTTTAAACACACTTATTTTAGTTGAAAAAGTCATAATTCACATCCAACAGTCGTTTGGAGTCAAAAGATTAAATGTTAAAATTTCATCGATATGGACCATTTTGGGGACGTTCGACAGGTCCGGAGTCATCGTTTTTCATCAGAAAATGAATTTTTCGGACTGTACCAAAAATGATTCAAAATGTCAAATGGATCGTGCCTCATGTTGAATAACAACTTTTTAACCCCTCAGAGTGACCAAAATTGCCATTTTTACAGAGTTTTGCTTACTCAAAAGCTTCAATTTTGACCAATTTCAAGCACATAAATGACTTTAAACACACTTATTTTAGTTGAAAAAGTCATAATTCACATCCAACAGTCGTTTGGAGTCAAAAGATTAAATGTTAAAATTTCATCGATATGGACCATTTTGGGGACGTTCGACAGGTCCGGAGTCATCGTTTTTCATCAGAAAATGAATTTTTCGGACTGTACCAAAAATGATTCAAAATGTCAAATGGATCGTGCCTCATGTTGAATAACAACTTTTTAACCCCTCAGAGTGACCAAAATTGCCATTTTTACAGAGTTTTGCTTACTCAAAAGCTTCAATTTTGACCAATTTCAGGTACATAAATGACTTTAAACACACTTATTTTAGTTGAAAAAGTCATAATTCACATCCAACAGTCGTTTGGAAACAAAAGATTAAATGTTAAAATTTCATCGATATGGAACATTTTGGGGACGTTCGACAGGTCCGGAGTCATTGTTTTTCATCAGAAAATTAATTTTTCGGACTGTACCAAAAATGATTCAAAATGTCAAATGGATTGTGCCTCATGTTGAATAACCACTTTTTAACCCCTCAGAGTGACCAAAATTGCCATTTTTACAGAGTTTTGCTTACTCAAAAGCTTCAATTTTGACCTATTTCAGGCGCATAAATGACTTTAAACACACTTATTTTAGTTGAAAAAGTCATAATTCACATCCAACAGTCGTTTGGAGTCAAAAGATTAAATGTTAAAATTTCATCGATATGGACCATTTTGGGGACGTTCGACAGGTCCGGAGTCATCGTTTTTCATCAGAAAATGAATTTTTCGGACTGTACCAAAAATTATTCAAAATGTCAAATGGATCGTGCCTCATGTTGAATAACCACTTTTTAACCCCTCAGAGTGACCAAAATTGCCATTTTTACAGAGTTTTGCTTACTCAAAAGCTTCAATTTTGACCAATTTCAGGCACATAAATGACTTTAAACACACTTATTTTAGTTGAAAAAGTCATAATTCACATCCAACAGTCGTTTGGAGTCAAAAGATTAAATGTTAAAATTTCATCGCTATGGACCATTTTGGGGACGTTCGACAGGTCCGGAGTCATCGTTTTTCATCAGAAAATGAATTTTTCAGACTATACCAAAAATTATTCAAAATGTCAAATGGATCGTGCCTCATGTTGAATAACAACTTTTTAACCCCTCAGAGTGACCAAAATTGCCATTTTTACAGAGTTTTGCTTACTCAAAATCTTCAATTTTGACCAATTTCAGGCACATAAATGACTTTAAACACACTTTTTTTAGTTGAAAAAGTCATAATTCACATCCAACAGTCGTTTGGAGTCAAAAGATTAAATGTTAAAATTTCATCGCTATGGACCATTTTGGGGACGTTCGACAGGTCTGGAGTCATCGTTTTTCATCAGAAAATTATTTTTTCGGACTGTACCAAAAATGATTCAAAATGTCAAATGGATTGTGCCTCATGTTGAATAACCACTTTTTAACCCCTCAGAGTGACCAAAATTGCCATAATTACAGAGTTTTGCTTACTCAAAAGCTTCAATTTTGACCAATTTCAGGCACATAAATGACTTTAAACACACTTATTTTAGTTGAAAAAGTCATAATTCACATCCAACAGTCGTTTGGAGTCAAAAGATTAAATGTTAAAATTTCATCGATATGGACCATTTTGGGGACATTCGACAGGTCCGGAGTCATCGTTTTTCATCAGAAAATGAATTTTTCGGACTGTACCAAAAATGATTCAAAATGTCAAATGGATCGTGCCTCATGTTGAATAACAACTTTTTAACCCCTCAGAGTGACCAAAATTGCCATTTTTACAGAGTTTTGCTTACTCAAAATCTTCAATTTTGACCAATTTCAGGCACATAAATGACTTTAAACACACTTATTTTAGTTGAAAAAGTCATAATTCACATCCAACAGTCGTTTGGAGTCAAAAGATTAAATGTTAAAATTTCATCGCTATGGACCATTTTGGGGACGTTCGACAGGTCTGGAGTCATCGTTTTTCATCAGAAAATTATTTTTTCGGACTGTACCAAAAATGATTCAAAATGTCAAATGGATTGTGCCTCATGTTGAATAACCACTTTTTAACCCCTCAGAGTGACCAAAATTGCCATAATTACAGAGTTTTGCTTACTCAAAAGCTTCAATTTTGACCAATTTCAGGCACATAAATGACTTTAAACACACTTATTTTAGTTGAAAAAGTCATAATTCACATCCAACAGTCGTTTGGAGTCAAAAGATTAAATGTTAAAATTTCATCGATATGGACCATTTTGGGGACGTTCGACAGGTCCGGAGTCATCGTTTTTCATCAGAAAATGAACTTTTTCGGACTGTACCAAAAATGATTCAAAATGTCAAATGGATCGTGCCTCATGTTGAATAACAACTTTTTAACCCCTCAGAGTGACCAAAATTGCCATTTTTACAGAGTTTTGCTTACTCAAAAGCTTCAATTTTGACCAATTTCAGGCACATAAATGACTTTAAACACACTTATTTTAGTTGAAAAAGTCATAATTCACATCCAACAGTCGTTTGGAGTCAAAAGATTAAATGTTAAAATTTCATCGATATGGACCATTTTGGGGACGTTCGACAGGTCCGGAGTCATCGTTTTTCATCAGAAAATGAATTTTTCGGACTGTACCAAAAATGATTCAAAATGTCAAATGGATCGTGCCTCATGTTGAATAACAACTTTTTAACCCCTCAGAGTGACCAAAATTGCCATTTTTACAGAGTTTTGCTTACTCAAAAGCTTCAATTTTGACCAATTTCAGGCACATAAATGACTTTAAACACACTTATTTTAGTTGAAAAGTCATAATTCACATCCAACAGTCGTTTGGAAACAAAAGATTAAATGTTAAAATTTCATCGATATGGAACATTTTGGGGACGTTCGACAGGTCCGGAGTCATTGTTTTTCATCAGAAAATTAATTTTTCGGACTGTACCAAAAATGATTCAAAATGTCAAATGGATTGTGCCTCATGTTGAATAACCACTTTTTAACCCCTCAGAGTGACCAAAATTGCCATTTTTACAGAGTTTTGCTTACTCAAAAGCTTCAATTTTGACCTATTTCAGGCGCATAAATGACTTTAAACACACTTATTTTAGTTGAAAAAGTCATAATTCACATCCAACAGTCGTTTGGAGTCAAAAGATTAAATGTTAAAATTTCATCGATATGGACAATTTTGGGGACGTTCGACAGGTCCGGAGTCATCGTTTTTCATCAGAAAATGAATTTTTCGGACTGTACCAAAAATTATTCAAAATGTCAAATGGATCGTGCCTCATGTTGAATAACCACTTTTTAACCCCTCAGAGTGACCAAAATTGCCATTTTTACAGAGTTTTGCTTACTCAAAAGCTTCAATTTTGACCAATTTCAGGCACATAAATGACTTTAAACACACTTATTTTAGTTGAAAAAGTCATAATTCACATCCAACAGTCGTTTGGAGTCAAAAGATTAAATGTTAAAATTTCATCGCTATGGACCATTTTGGGGACGTTCGACAGGTCCGGAGTCATCGTTTTTCATCAGAAAATGAATTTTTCAGACTATACCAAAAATTATTCAAAATGTCAAATGGATCGTGCCTCATGTTGAATAACAACTTTTTAACCCCTCAGAGTGACCAAAATTGCCATTTTTACAGAGTTTTGCTTACTCAAAATCTTCAATTTTGACCAATTTCAGGCACATAAATGACTTTAAACACACTTATTTTAGTTGAAAAAGTCATAATTCACATCCAACAGTCGTTTGGAGTCAAAAGATTAAATGTTAAAATTTCATCGCTATGGACCATTTTGGGGACGTTCGACAGGTCTGGAGTCATCGTTTTTCATCAGAAAATTATTTTTTCGGACTGTACCAAAAATGATTCAAAATGTCAAATGGATTGTGCCTCATGTTGAATAACCACTTTTTAACCCCTCAGAGTGACCAAAATTGCCATAATTACAGAGTTTTGCTTACTCAAAAGCTTCAATTTTGACCAATTTCAGGCACATAAATGACTTTAAACACACTTATTTTAGTTGAAAAAGTCATAATTCACATCCAACAGTCGTTTGGAGTCAAAAGATTAAATGTTAAAATTTCATCGATATGGACCATTTTGGGGACGTTCGACAGATCCGGAGTCATCGTTTTTCATCAGAAAATGAATTTTTCGGACTGTACCAAAAATGATTCAAAATGTCAAATGGATCGTGCCTCATGTTGAATAACAACTTTTTAACCCCTCAGAGTGACCAAAATTGCCATTTTTACAGAGTTTTGCTTACTCAAAAGCTTCAATTTTGACCAATTTCAGGCACATAAATGACTTTAAACACACTTATTTTAGTTGAAAAAGTCATAATTCACATCCAACAGTCGTTTGGAAACAAAAGAACAAATGTTAAAATTTTATCGATATGGAACATTTTGGGGACGTTCGACAGGTCCGGAGTCATTGTTTTTCATCAGAAAATTAATTTTTCGGACTGTACCAAAAATGATTCAAAATGTCAAATGGATTGTGCCTCATGTTGAATAACCACTTTTTAACCCCTCAGAGTGACCAAAATTGCCATTTTTACAGAGTTTTGCTTACTCAAAAGCTTCAATTTTGACCAATTTCAGGCACATAAATGACTTTAAACACACTTATTTTAGTTGAAAAAGTCATAATTCACATCCAACAGTCGTTTGGAGTCAAAAGATTAAATGTTAAAATTTCATCGCTATGGACCATTTTGGGGACGTTCGACAGGTCCGGAGTCATCGTTTTTCATCAGAAAATGAATTTTTCAGACTATACCAAAAATTATTCAAAATGTCAAATGGATCGTGCCTCATGTTGAATAACAACTTTTTAACCCCTCAGAGTGACCAAAATTGCCATTTTTACAGAGTTTTGCTTACTCAAAATCTTCAATTTTGACCAATTTCAGGCACATAAATGACTTTAAACACACTTATTTTAGTTGAAAAAGTCATAATTCACATCCAACAGTCGTTTGGAGTCAAAAGATTAAATGTTAAAATTTCATCGCTATGGACCATTTTGGGGACGTTCGACAGGTCTGGAGTCATCGTTTTTCATCAGAAAATTATTTTTTCGGACTGTACCAAAAATGATTCAAAATGTCAAATGGATTGTGCCTCATGTTGAATAACCACTTTTTAACCCCTCAGAGTGACCAAAATTGCCATAATTACAGAGTTTTGCTTACTCAAAAGCTTCAATTTTGACCAATTTCAGGCACATAAATGACTTTAAACACACTTATTTTAGTTGAAAAAGTCATAATTCACATCCAACAGTCGTTTGGAGTCAAAAGATTAAATGTTAAAATTTCATCGATATGGACCATTTTGGGGACGTTCGACAGATCCGGAGTCATCGTTTTTCATCAGAAAATGAATTTTTCGGACTGTACCAAAAATGATTCAAAATGTCAAATGGATCGTGCCTCATGTTGAATAACAACTTTTTAACCCCTCAGAGTGACCAAAATTGCCATTTTTACAGAGTTTTGCTTACTCAAAAGCTTCAATTTTGACCAATTTCAGGCACATAAATGACTTTAAACACACTTATTTTAGTTGAAAAAGTCATAATTCACATCCAACAGTCGTTTGGAAACAAAAGAACAAATGTTAAAATTTTATCGATATGGAACATTTTGGGGACGTTCGACAGGTCCGGAGTCATTGTTTTTCATCAGAAAATTAATTTTTCGGACTGTACCAAAAATGATTCAAAATGTCAAATGGATTGTGCCTCATGTTGAATAACCACTTTTTAACCCCTCAGAGTGACCAAAATTGCCATTTTTACAGAGTTTTGCTTACTCAAAAGCTTCAATTTTGACCAATTTCAGGCACATAAATGACTTTAAACACACTTATTTTAGTTGAAAAAGTCATAATTCACATCCAACAGTCGTTTGGAGTCAAAAGATTAAATGTTAAAATTTCATCGCTATGGACCATTTTGGGGACGTTCGACAGGTCCGGAGTCATCGTTTTTCATCAGAAAATGAATTTTTCAGACTATACCAAAAATTATTCAAAATGTCAAATGGATCGTGCCTCATGTTGAATAACAACTTTTTAACCCCTCAGAGTGACCAAAATTGCCATTTTTACAGAGTTTTGCTTACTCAAAATCTTCAATTTTGACCAATTTCAGGCACATAAATGACTTTAAACACACTTATTTTAGTTGAAAAAGTCATAATTCACATCCAACAGTCGTTTGGAGTCAAAAGATTAAATGTTAAAATTTCATCCCTATGGACCATTTTGGGGACGTTCGACAGGTCCGGAGTCATCGTTTTTCATCAGAAAATTATTTTTTCGGACTGTACCAAAAATGATTCAAAATGTCAAATGGATTGTGCCTCATGTTGAATAACCACTTTTTAACCCCTCAGAGTGACCAAAATTGCCATAATTACAGAGTTTTGCTTACTCAAAAGCTTCAATTTTGACCAATTTCAGGCACATAAATGACTTTAAACACACTTATTTTAGTTGAAAAAGTCATAATTCACATCCAACAGTCGTTTGGAGTCAAAAGATTAAATGTTAAAATTTCATCGATATGGACCATTTTGGGGACGTTCGACAGGTCCGGAGTCATCGTTTTTCATCAGAAAATGAATTTTTCGGACTGTACCAAAAATGATTCAAAATGTCAAATGGATCGTGCCTCATGTTGAATAACAACTTTTTAACCCCTTAGAGTAACCAAAATTGCCATTTTTACAGAGTTTTGCTTACTCAAAAGCTTCAATTTTGACCTATTTCAGGCACATAAATGACTTTAAACACACTTATTTTAGTTGAAAAAGTCATAATTCACATCCAACAGTCGTTTGGAGTCAAAAGATTAAATGTTAAAATTTCATCGATATGGACCATTTTGGGGACGTTCGACAGGTCCGGAGTCATCGTTTTTCATCAGAAAATGAATTTTTCGGACTGTACCAAAAATTATTCAAAATGTCAAATGGATCGTGCCTCATGTTGGATAACCACTTTTTAACCCCTCAGAGTGACCAAAATTGCCATTTTTACAGAGTTTTGCTTACTCAAAAGCTTCAATTTTGACCAATTTCAGGCACATAAATGACTTTAAACACACTTATTTTAGTTGAAAAAGTCATAATTCACATCCAACAGTCGTTTGGAGTCAAAAGATTAAATGTTAAAATTTCATCGCTATGGACCATTTTGGGGACGTTCGACAGGTCCGGAGTCATCGTTTTTCATCAGAAAATGAATTTTTCAGACTATACCAAAAATGATTCAAAATGTCAAATGGATCGTGCCTCATGTTGAATAACAACTTTTTAACCCCTCAGAGTGACCAAAATTGCCATTTTTACAGAGTTTTGCTTACTCAAAAGCTTCAATTTTGACCAATTTCAGGCACATAAATGACTTTAAACACACTTATTTTAGTTGAAAAAGTCATAATTCACATCCAACAGTCGTTTGGAGTCAAAAGATTAAATGTTAAAATTTCATCGATATGGACCATTTTGGGGACGTTCGACAGGTCCGGAGTCATCGTTTTTCATCAGAAAATGAATTTTTCGGACTGTACCAAAAATGATTCAAAATGTCAAATGGATCGTGCCTCATGTTGAATAACAACTTTTTAACCCCTCAGAGTGACCAAAATTGCCATTTTTACAGAGTTTTGCTTACTCAAAAGCTTCAATTTTGACCAATTTCAGGCACATAAATGACTTTAAACACACTTTTTTTAGTTGAAAAAGTCATAATTCACATCCAACAGTCGTTTGGAGTCAAAAGATTAAATGTTAAAATTTCATCGCTATGGACCATTTTGGGGACGTTCGACAGGTCCGGAGTCATCGTTTTTCATCAGAAAATAAATTTTTCGGACTATGTACCAAAAATGATTCAAAATGTCAAATGGATCGTGCCTCATGTTGAATAACCACTTTTTAACCCCTCAGAGTGACCAAAATTGCCATTTTTACAGAGTTTTGCTTACTCAAAAGCTTCAATTTTGACCAACTTCAGGCACATAAATGACTTTAAACACACTTATTTTAGTTGAAAAAGTCATAATTCACATCCAACAGTCGTTTGGAGTCAAAAGATTAAATGTTAAAATTTCATCGATATGGACCATTTTGGGGACGTTCGACAGGTCCGGAGTCATCGTTTTTCATCAGAAAATGAATTTTTCGGACTGTACCAAAAATGATTCAAAATGTCAAATGGATCGTGCCTCTTGTTGAATAACCACTTTTTAACCCCTCAGAGTGACCAAAATTGCCATTTTTACAGAGTTTTGCTTCCTCAAAAGCTTCAATTTTGACCAATTTCAGGCACATAAATGACTTTAAACACACTTATTTTAGTTGAAAAAGTCATAATTCACATCCAACAGTCGTTTGGAGTCAAAAGATTAAATGTTAAAATTTCATCGATATGGACCATTTTGGGGACGTTCGACAGGTCCAGAGTCATCGTTTTTCATCAGAAAATGAATTTTTCGGACTGTACCAAAAATAATTCAAAATGTCAAATGGATCGTGCCTCATGTTGAATAACCACTTTTTAACCCCTCAGAGTGACCAAAATTGCCATGTTTACAGAGTTTTGCTTACTCAAAAGCTTCAATTTTGACCAATTTCAGGCACATAAATGACTTTAAACACACTTATTTTAGTTGAAAAAGTCATAATTCACATCCAACAGTCGTTTGGGGTCAAAAGATTAAATGTTAAAATTTCATCGATATGGACCATTTTGGAGACGTTCGACAGGTCCGGAGTCATCGTTTTTCATCAGAAAATGAATTTTTCGGACTGTACCAAAAATAATTCAAAATGTCAAATGGATAGTGGCTCATGTTGAATAACCACTTTTGAACCCCTCAGAGTAACCAAAATTGCCATTTTTACAGAGTTTTGCTTACTCAAAAGCTTCAATTTTGACCAATTTCAGGCACATAAATGACTTTAAACACACTTATTTTAGTTGAAAAAGTCATAATTCACATCCAACAGTCGTTTGGAGTCAAAAGATTAAATGTTAAAATTTCATCGATATGGACCATTTTGGGGACGTTCGACAGGTCCGGAGTCATTGTTTTTCATCAGAAAATAAATTTTTCGGACTGTACCAAAAATGATTCAAAATGTCAAATGGATCGTGCCTCATGTTGAATAACCACTTTTTAACCCCTCAGAGTGACCAAAATTGCCATGTTTACAGAGTTTTGCTTACTCAAAAGCTTCAATTTTGACCAATTTCAGGCACATAAATGACTTTAAACACACTTATTTTAGTTGAAAAAGTCATAATTCACATCCAACAGTCGTTTGGAGTCAAAAGATTAAATGTTAAAATTTCATCAATATGGACCATTTTGGGGACGTTCGACAGTTCCGGAGTCATCGTTTTTCATCAGAAAATGAATTTTTTGGACTGTACCAAAAATGATTCAAAATGTCAAATGGATCGTGCCTCATGTTGAATAACCACTTTTTAACCCCTCAGAGTGACCAAAATTGCCATTTTTACAGAGTTTTGCTTACTCAAAAGCTTCAATTTTGACCAATTTCAGGCACATAAATGACTTTAAACACACTTATTTTAGTTGAAAAAGTCATAATTCACATCCAACAGTCGTTTGGAGTCAAAAGATTAAATGTTAAAATTTAATCAATATGGACCATTTTGGGGACGTTCGACAGGTCCGGAGTCATCGTTTTTCATCAGAAAACGAATTTTTCGGACTGTACCAAAAATGATTCAAAATGTCAAATGGATCGTGCCTAATGTGGAATAACCACTTTTTAACCACTCAGAGTGACCAAAATTGCCATTTTTACAGAGTTTTGCTTACTCAAAAGCTTCAATTTTGACCAATTTCAGGCACATAAATGACTTTAAACACACTTATTTTAGTTGAAAAAGTCATAATTCACATCCAACAGTCGTTTGAAGTCAAAAGATTAAATGTTAAAATTTCATCGATATGGACCATTTTGGGGACGTTCGACAGGTCCGGAGTCATCATTTTTCATCAGAAAATGAATTTTTCGGACTGTACCAAAAATGATTCAAAATGTCAAATGGATCGTGCCTAATGTTGAATAACCACTTTTTAACCCCTCAGAGTGACCAAAATTGCCATTTTTACAGAGTTTTGCTTACTCAAAAGCTTCAATTTTGACCAATTTCAGGCACATAAATGACTTTAAACACACTTATTTTAGTTGAAAAAGTCATAATTCACATCCAACAGTCGTTTGGAGTCAAATGATTAAATGTAAAAATTTCATCGATATGGACAATTTTGGGGACGTTCGACATGTCCGGAGTCATCGTTTTTCATCAGAAAATGAATTTTTCGGACTGTACCAAAAATGATTCAAAATGTCAAATGGATCATGCCTCATGTTGAATAACCACTTTTTAACCCCTCAGAGTGACCATAATTGCCATGTTTACAGAGTTTTGCTTACTCAAAAGCTTCAATTTTGACCAATTTCAGGCACATAAATGACTTTAAACACACTTATTTTAGTTGAAAAAGTCATAATTCACATCCAACAGTCGTTTGGAGTCAAAAGATTAAATGTTAAAATTTCATCGATATGGACCATTTTGGGGACGTTCGACAGGTCCGGAGTCATCGTTTTTCATCAGAAAATGAATTTTTTGGATTGTACCAAAAATGATTCAAAATGTCAAATGGATCGTGCCTCATGTTGAATAACCACTTTTTAACCCCTCAGAGTGACCAAAATTGCCATGTTTACAGAGTTTTGCTTACTCAAAAGCTTCAATTTTGACCAATTTCAGGCACATAAATGACTTTAAACACACTTATTTTAGTTGAAAAAGTCATAATTCACATCCAACAGTCGTTTGGAGTCAAAAGATTAAATGTTAAAATTTCATCGATATGGACCATTTTGGGGACGTTCGACAGTTCCGGAGTCATCGTTTTTCATCAGAAAATGAATTTTTCGGACTGTACCAAAAATAATTCAAAATGTCAAATGGATCGTGCCTCATGTTGAATAACCACTTTTGAACCCCTCAGAGTGACCAAAATTGCCATTTTTACAGAGTTTTGCTTACTCAAAAGCTTCAATTTTGACCAATTTCAGGCACATAAATGACTTTAAACACACTTATTTTAGTTGAAAAAGTCATAATTCACATCCAACAGTCGTTTGGAGTCAAAAGATTAAATGTTAAAATTTCATCGATATGACCATTTTGGGGACGTTCGACAGGTCCGGAGTCATCGTTTTTCATCAGAAAATGAATTTTTCGGACTGTACCAAAAATGATTCAAAATGTCAAATGGATCGTGCCTCATGTTGAATAACCACTTTTTAACCCCTCAGAGTGACCAAAATTGCCATTTTTACAGAGTTTTGCTTACTCAAAAGCTTCAATTTTGACCAATTTCAGGCACATAAATGACGTTAAACACACTTATTTTAGTTGAAAAAGTCATAATTCACATCCAACAGCTGTTTGGAGTCAAAAGATTAAATGTTAAAATTTCATCGATATGGACCATTTAAGGGACATTCGACAGGTCCGGAGTCATCGTTTTTCATCAGAAAATGAATTTTTTGGACTGTACCAAAAATGATTCAAAATGTCAAATGGATCGTGCCTCATGTTGAATAACCACTTTTTAACCCCTCAGAGTGACCAAAATTGCCATTTTTACAGAGTTTTGCTTACTCAAAAGCTTCAATTTTGACCAACTTCAGGCACATAAATGACTTTAAACACACTTATTTTAGTTGAAAAAGTCATAATTCACATCCAACAGTCGTTTGGAGTCAAAAGATTAAATGTTAAAATTTCATCGATATGGACCATTTTGGGGACGTTCGACAGGTCCGGAGTCATCGTTTTTCATCAGAAAATGAATTTTTCGGACTGTACCAAAAATGATTCAAAATGTCAAATGGATCGTGCCTCTTGTTGAATAACCACTTTTTAACCCCTCAGAGTGACCAAAATTGCCATTTTTACAGAGTTTTGCTTCCTCAAAAGCTTCAATTTTGACCAATTTCAGGCACATAAATGACTTTAAACACACTTATTTTAGTTGAAAAAGTCATAATTCACATCCAACAGTCGTTTGGAGTCAAAAGATTAAATGTTAAAATTTCATCGATATGGACCATTTTGGGGACGTTCGACAGGTCCGGAGTCATCGTTTTTCATCAGAAAATGAATTTTTCGGACTGTACCAAAAATAATTCAAAATGTCAAATGGATCGTGCCTCATGTTGAATAACCACTTTTTAACCCCTCAGAGTGACCAAAATTGCCATGTTTACAGAGTTTTGCTTACTCAAAAGCTTCAATTTTGACCAATTTCAGGCACATAAATGACTTTAAACACACTTATTTTAGTTGAAAAAGTCATAATTCACATCCAACAGTCGTTTGGGGTCAAAAGATTAAATGTTAAAATTTCATCGATATGGACCATTTTGGAGACGTTCGACAGGTCCGGAGTCATCGTTTTTCATCAGAAAATGAATTTTTCGGACTGTACCAAAAATAATTCAAAATGTCAAATGGATCGTGGCTCATGTTGAATAACCACTTTTGAACCCCTCAGAGTAACCAAAATTGCCATTTTTACAGAGTTTTGCTTACTCAAAAGCTTCAATTTTGACCAATTTCAGGCACATAAATGACTTTAAACACACTTATTTTAGTTGAAAAAGTCATAATTCACATCCAACAGTCGTTTGGAGTCAAAAGATTAAATGTTAAAATTTCATCGATATGGACCATTTTGGGGACGTTCGACAGGTCCGGAGTCATTGTTTTTCATCAGAAAATAAATTTTTCGGACTGTACCAAAAATTATTCAAAATGTCAAATGGATCGTGCCTCATGTTGAATAACCACTTTTTAACCCCTCAGAGTGACCAAAATTGCCATGTTTACAGAGTTTTGCTTACTCAAAAGCTTCAATTTTGACCAATTTCAGGCACATAAATGACTTTAAACACACTTATTTTAGTTGAAAAAGTCATAATTCACATCCAACAGTCGTTTGGAGTCAAAAGATTAAATGTTAAAATTTCATCAATATGGACCATTTTGGGGACGTTCGACAGTTCCGGAGTCATCGTTTTTCATCAGAAAATGAATTTTTTGGACTGTACCAAAAATGATTCAAAATGTCAAATGGATCGTGCCTCATGTTGAATAACCACTTTTTAACCCCTCAGAGTGACCAAAATTGCCATTTTTACAGAGTTTTGCTTACTCAAAAGCTTCAATTTTGACCAATTTCAGGCACATAAATGACTTTAAACACACTTATTTTAGTTGAAAAAGTCATAATTCACATCCAACAGTCGTTTGGAGTCAAAAGATTAAATGTTAAAATTTAATCAATATGGACCATTTTGGGGACGTTCGACAGGTCCGGAGTCATCGTTTTTCATCAGAAAATGAATTTTTCGGACTGTACCAAAAATGATTCAAAATGTCAAATGGATCGTGCCTAATGTGGAATAACCACTTTTTAACCCCTCAGAGTGACCAAAATTGCCATTTTTACAGAGTTTTGCTTACTCAAAAGCTTCAATTTTGACCAATTTCAGGCACATAAATGACTTTAAACACACTTATTTTAGTTGAAAAAGTCATAATTCACATCCAACAGTCGTTTGGAGTCAAATGATTAAATGTAAAAATTTCATCGATATGGACAATTTTGGGGACGTTCGACAGGTCCGGAGTCATCGTTTTTCATCAGAAAATGAATTTTTCGGGCTGTACCAAAAATGATTCAAAATGTCAAATGGATCGTGCCTCATGTTGAATAACCACTTTTTAACCCCTCAGAGTGACCAAAATTGCCATTTTTACAGAGTTTTGCTTACTCAAAAGCTTCAATTTTGACCAATTTCCGGCACATAAATGACTTTAAACACACTTATTTTAGTTGAAAAAGTCATAATTCACATCCAACAGTCGTTTGGAGTCAAAAGATTAAATGTTAAAATTTCATCGATATGGACCATTTTGGGGACGTTCGACATGTCCGGAGTCATCGTTTTTCATCAGAAAATGAATTTTTCGGACTGTACCAAAAATGATTCAAAATGTCAAATGGATCATGCCTCATGTTGAATAACCACTTTTTAACCCCTCAGAGTAACCAAAATTGCCATGTTTACAGAGTTTTGCTTACTCAAAAGCTTCAATTTTGACCAATTTCAGGCACATAAATGACTTTAAACACACTTATTTTAGTTGAAAAAGTCATAATTCACATCCAACAGTCGTTTGGAGTCAAAAGATTAAATGTTAAAATTTCATCGATATGGACCATTTTGGTGACGTTCGACAGGTCCGGAGTCATCGTTTTTCATCAGAAAATGAATTTTTCGGACTGTACCAAAAATAATTCAAAATGTCAAATGGATCGTGGCTCATGTTGAATAACCACTTTTGAACCCCTCAGAGTGACCAAAATTGCCATTTTTACAGAGTTTTGCTTACTCAAAATCTTCAATTTTGACCAATTTCAGGCACATAAATGACTTTAAACACACTTATTTTAGTTGAAAAAGTCATAATTCACATCCAACAGTCGTTTGGAGTCAAAAGATTAAATGTTAAAATTTCATCGATATGGACCATTTTGGGGACGTTCGACATGAATCGTTTTTCATCAGAAAATGAATTTTTCGGACTGTACCAAAAATGATTCAAAATGTCAAATGGATCATGCCTCATGTTGAATAACCACTTTTTAACCCCTCAGAGTGACCAAAAATTGCCATGTTTACAGAGTTTTGCTTACTCAAAAGCTTCAATTTTGACCAATTTCAGGCACATAAATGACTTTAAACACACTTATTTTAGTTGAAAAAGTCATAATTCACATCCAACAGTCGTTTGGAGTCAAAAGATTAAATGTTAAAATTTCATCGATATGGACCATTTTGGGGACGTTCGACAGGTCCGGAGTCATCGTTTTTCATCAGAAAATGAATTTTTCGGACTGCACCAAAAATGATTCAAAATGTCAAATGGATCGTGCCTCATGTTGAATAACCACTTTTTAACCCCTCAGAGAGACCAAAATTGCCATTTTTACAGAGTTTTGCTTACTCAAAAGCTTCAATTTTGACCAATTTCAGGCACATAAATGACTTTAAACACACTTATTTTAATTGAAAAAGTCATAATTCACATCCAACAGTCGTTTGGAGTCAAAAGATGAAATGTTAAAATTTCATCGATATGGACCATTTTGGGGACGTTCGACAGGTCCGGAGTCATTGTTTTTCATCAGAAAATAAATTTTTCGGACTGTACCAAAAATGATTCAAAATGTCAAATGGATCGTGCCTCATGTTGAATAACCACTTTTTAACCCCTCAGAGTGACCAAAATTGCCATGTTTACAGAGTTTTGCTTACTCAAAAGCTTCAATTTTGACCAATTTCAGGCACATAAATGACTTTAAACACACTTATTTTAGTTGAAAAAGTCATAATTCACATCCAACAGTCGTTTGGAGTCAAAAGATTAAATGTTAAAATGTCATCAATATGGACCATTTTGGGGACGTTCGACAGTTCCGGAGTCATCGTTTTTCATCAGAAAATGAATTTTTTGGACTGTACCAAAAATGATTCAAAATGTCAAATGGATCGTGCCTCATGTTGAATAACCACTTTTTAACCCCTCAGAGTGACCAAAATTGCCATTTTTACAGAGTTTTGCTTACTCAAAAGCTTCAATTTTGACCAATTTCAGGCACATAAATGACTTTAAACACACTTATTTTAGTTGAAGAAGTCATAATTCACATCCAACAGTCGTTTGGAGTCAAAAGATTAAATGTTAAAATTTCATCGATATGGACCATTTTGGGGACGTTCGACATGAATCGTTTTTCATCAGAAAATGAATTTTTCGGACTGTACCAAAAATGATTCAAAATGTCAAATGGATCATGCCTCATGTTGAATAACCACTTTTTAACCCCTCAGAGTGACCAAAATTGCCATGTTTACAGAGTTTTGCTTACTCAAAAGCTTCAATTTTGACCAATTTCAGGCACATAAATGACTTTAAACACACTTATTTTAGTTGAAAAAGTCATAATTCACATCCAACAGTCGTTTGGAGTCAAAAGATTAAATGTTAAAATTTCATCGATATGGACCATTTTGGGGACGTTCGACAGGTCCGGAGTCATCGTTTTTCATCAGAAAATGAATTTTTCGGACTGCACCAAAAATGATTCAAAATGTCAAATGGATCGTGCCTCATGTTGAATAACCACTTTTTAACCCCTCAGAGTGACCAAAATTGCCATGTTTACAGAGTTTTGCTTACTCAAAAGCTTCAATTTTGACCAATTTCAGGCACATAAATGACTTTAAACACACTTATTTTAGTTGAAAAAGTCATAATTCACATCCAACAGTCGTTTGGAGTCAAAAGATTAAATGTTAAAATTTCATCGATATGGACCATTTTGGGGACGTTCGACAGGTCCGGAGTCATCGTTTTTCATCAGAAAATGAATTTTTCGGACTGCACCAAAAATGATTCAAAATGTCAAATGGATCATGCCTCATGTTGAATAACCACTTTTTAACCCCTCAGAGTGACCAAAATTGCCATGTTTACAGAGTTTTGCTTACTCAAAAGCTTCAATTTTGACCAATTTCAGGCACATAAATGACTTTAAACACACTTATTTTAGTTGAAAAAGTCATAATTCACATCCAACAGTCGTTTGGAGTCAAAAGATTAAATGTTAAAATTTCATCGATATGGACCATTTTGGGGACGTTCGACAGGTCCGGAGTCATCGTTTTTCATCAGAAAATGAATTTTTCGGACTGCACCAAAAATGATTCAAAATGTCAAATGGATCGTGCCTCATGTTGAATAACCACTTTTTAACCCCTCAGAGTGACCAAAATTGCCATTTTTACAGAGTTTTGCTTACTCAAAAGCTTCAATTTTGAACAATTTCAGGCACATAAATGACTTTAAACACACTTATTTTAGTTGAAAAAGTCATAATTCACATCCAACAGTCGTTTGGAGTCAAAAGATTAAATGTTAAAATTTCATCGATATGGACCATTTTGGGGACGTTCGACAGGTCCAGAGTCATCGTTTTTCATCAGAAAATGAATTTTTCGGACTGTACCAAAAATAATTCAAAATGTCAAATGGATCGTGCCTCATGTTGAATAACCACTTTTTAACCCCTCAGAGTGACCAAAATTGCCATGTTTACAGAGTTTTGCTTACTCAAAAGCTTCAATTTTGACCAATTTCAGGCACATAAATGACTTTAAACACACTTATTTTAGTTGAAAAAGTCATAATTCACATCCAACAGTCGTTTGGGGTCAAAAGATTAAATGTTAAAATTTCATCGATATGGACCATTTTGGAGACGTTCGACAGGTCCGGAGTCATCGTTTTTCATCAGAAAATGAATTTTTCGGACTGTACCAAAAATAATTCAAAATGTCAAATGGATCGTGGCTCATGTTGAATAACCACTTTTGAACCCCTAAGAGTAACCAAAATTGCCATTTTTACAGAGTTTTGCTTACTCAAAAGCTTCAATTTTGACCAATTTCAGGCACATAAATGACTTTAAACACACTTATTTTAGTTGAAAAAGTCATAATTCACATCCAACAGTCGTTTGGAGTCAAAAGATTAAATGTTAAAATTTCATCGATATGGACCATTTTGGGGACGTTCGACAGGTCCGGAGTCATTGTTTTTCATCAGAAAATAAATTTTTCGGACTGTACCAAAAATGATTCAAAATGTCAAATGGATCGTGCCTCATGTTGAATAACCACTTTTTAACCCCTCAGAGTGACCAAAATTGCCATGTTTACAGGGTTTTGCTTACTCAAAAGCTTCAATTTTGACCAATTTCAGGCACATAAATGACTTTAAACACACTTATTTTAGTTGAAAAAGTCATAATTCACATCCAACAGTCGTTTGGAGTCAAAAGATTAAATGTTAAAATTTCATCAATATGGACCATTTTGGGGACGTTCGACAGTTCCGGAGTCATCGTTTTTCATCAGAAAATGAATTTTTTGGACTGTACCAAAAATGATTCAAAATGTCAAATGGATCGTGCCTCATGTTGAATAACCACTTTTTAACCCCTCAGAGTGACCAAAATTGCCATTTTTACAGAGTTTTGCTTACTCAAAAGCTTCAATTTTGACCAATTTCAGGCACATAAATGACTTTAAACACACTTATTTTAGTTGAAAAAGTCATAATTCACATCCAACAGTCGTTTGGAGTCAAAAGATTAAATGTTAAAATTTAATCAATATGGACCATTTTGGGGACGTTCGACAGGTCCGGAGTCATCGTTTTTCATCAGAAAATGAATTTTTCGGACTGTACCAAAAATGATTCAAAATGTCAAATGGATCGTGCCTAATGTGGAATAACCACTTTTTAACCCCTCAGAGTGACCAAAATTGCCATTTTTACAGAGTTTTGCTTACTCAAAAGCTTCAATTTTGACCAATTTCAGGCACATAAATGACTTTAAACACACTTATTTTAGTTGAAAAAGTCATAATTCACATCCAACAGTCGTTTGAAGTCAAAAGATTAAATGTTAAAATTTCATCGATATGGACCATTTTGGGGACGTTCGACAGGTCCGGAGTCATCATTTTTCATCAGAAAATGAATTTTTCGGACTGTACCAAAAATGATTCAAAATGTCAAATGGATCGTGCCTAATGTTGAATAACCACTTTTTAACCCCTCAGAGTGACCAAAATTGCCATTTTTACAGAGTTTTGCTTACTCAAAAGCTTCAATTTTGACCAATTTCAGGCACATAAATGACTTTAAACACACTTATTTTAGTTGAAAAAGTCATAATTCACATCCAACAGTCGTTTGGAGTCAAATGATTAAATGTAAAAATTTCATAGATATGGACAATTTTGGGGATGTTCGACAGGTCCGGAGTCATCGTTTTTCATCAGAAAATGAATTTTTCGGGCTGTACCAAAAATGATTCAAAATGTCAAATGGATCGTGCCTCATGTTGAATAACCACTTTTTAACCCCTCAGAGTGACCAAAATTGCCATTTTTACAGAGTTTTGCTTACTCAAAAGCTTCAATTTTGACCAATTTCAGGCACATAAATGACTTTAAACACACTTATTTTAGTTGAAAAAGTCATAATTCACATCCAACAGTCGTTTGGAGTCAAAAGATTAAATGTTAAAATTTCATCGATATGGACCATTTTGGGGACGTTCGACATGAATCGTTTTTCATCAGAAAATGAATTGTTCGGACTGTACCAAAAATGATTCAAAATGTCAAATGGATCATGCCTCATGTTGAATAACCACTTTTTAACCCCTCAGAGTGACCAAAATTGCCATGTTTACAGAGTTTTGCTTACTCAAAAGCTTCAATTTTGACCAATTTCAGGCACATAAATGACTTTAAACACACTTATTTTAGTTGAAAAAGTCATAATTCACATCCAACAGTCGTTTGGAGTCAAAAGATTAAATGTTAAAATTTCATCGATATGGACCATTTTGGGGACGTTCGACAGGTCCGGAGTCATCGTTTTTCATCAGAAAATGAATTTTTCGGACTGCACCAAAAATGATTCAAAATGTCAAATGGATCGTGCCTCATGTTGAATAACCACTTTTTAACCCCTCAGAGTGACCAAAATTGCCATTTTTACAGAGTTTTGCTTACTCAAAAGCTTCACTTTTGACCAATTTCAGGCACATAAATGACTTTAAACACACTTATTTTAATTGAAAAAGTCATAATTCACATCCAACAGTCGTTTGGAGTCAAAAGATGAAATGTTAAAATTTCATCGATATGGACCATTTTGGGGACGTTCGACAGGTCCGGATTCATCGTTTTTCATCAGAAAATGAATTTTTCGGACTGTACCAAAAATGATTCAAAATGTCAAATGGATCGTGCCTAATGTGGAATAACCACTTTTTAACCCCTCAGAGTGACCAAAATTGCCATTTTTACAGAGTTTTGCTTACTCAAAAGCTTCAATTTTGAACAATTTCAGGCACATAAATGACTTTAAACACACTTATTTTAGTTGAAAAAGTCATAATTCACATCCAACAGTCGTTTGGAGTCAAAAGATTAAATGTTAAAATTTCATCGATATGGACCAGTTTGGGGACGTTCGACAGGTCCAGAGTCATCGTTTTTCATCAGAAAATGAATTTTTCGGACTGTACCAAAAATAATTCAAAATGTCAAATGGATCGTGCCTCATGTTGAATAACCACTTTTTAACCCCTCAGAGTGACCAAAATTGCCATGTTTACAGAGTTTTGCTTACTCAAAAGCTTCAATTTTGACCAATTTCAGGCACATAAATGACTTTAAACACACTTATTTTAGTTGAAAAAGTCATAATTCACATCCAACAGTCGTTTGGGGTCAAAAGATTAAATGTTAAAATTTCATCGATATGGACCATTTTGGAGACGTTCGACAGGTCCGGAGTCATCGTTTTTCATCAGAAAATGAATTTTTCGGACTGTACCAAAAATAATTCAAAATGTCAAATGGATCGTGGCTCATGTTGAATAACCACTTTTGAACCCCTCAGAGTAACCAAAATTGCCATTTTTACAGAGTTTTGCTTACTCAAAAGCTTCAATTTTGACCAATTTCAGGCACATAAATGACTTTAAACACACTTATTTTAGTTGAAAAAGTCATAATTCACATCCAACAGTCGTTTGGAGTCAAAAGATTAAATGTTAAAATTTCATCGATATGGACCATTTTGGGGACGTTCGACAGGTCCGGAGTCATTGTTTTTCATCAGAAAATAAATTTTTCGGACTGTACCAAAAATGATTCAAAATGTCAAATGGATCGTGCCTCATGTTGAATAACCACTTTTTAACCCCTCAGAGTGACCAAAATTGCCATGTTTACAGAGTTTTGCTTACTCAAAAGCTTCAATTTTGACCAATTTCAGGCACATAAATGACTTTAAACACACTTATTTTAGTTGAAAAAGTCATAATTCACATCCAACAGTCGTTTGGAGTCAAAAGATTAAATGTTAAAATGTCATCAATATGGACCATTTTGGGGACGTTCGACAGTTCCGGAGTCATCGTTTTTCATCAGAAAATGAATTTTTTGGACTGTACCAAAAATGATTCAAAATGTCAAATGGATCGTGCCTCATGTTGAATAACCACTTTTTAACCCCTCAGAGTGACCAAAATTGCCATTTTTACAGAGTTTTGCTTACTCAAAAGCTTCAATTTTGACCAATTTCAGGCACATAAATGACTTTAAACACACTTATTTTAGTTGAAGAAGTCATAATTCACATCCAACAGTCGTTTGGAGTCAAAAGATTAAATGTTAAAATTTCATCGATATGGACCATTTTGGGGACGTTCGACATGAATCGTTTTTCATCAGAAAATGAATTTTTCGGACTGTACCAAAAATGATTCAAAATGTCAAATGGATCATGCCTCATGTTGAATAACCACTTTTTAACCCCTCAGAGTGACCAAAATTGCCATGTTTACAGAGTTTTGCTTACTCAAAAGCTTCAATTTTGACCAATTTCAGGCACATAAATGACTTTAAACACACTTATTTTAGTTGAAAAAGTCATAATTCACATCCAACAGTCGTTTGGAGTCAAAAGATTAAATGTTAAAATTTCATCGATATGGACCATTTTGGGGACGTTCGACAGGTCCGGAGTCATCGTTTTTCATCAGAAAATGAATTTTTCGGACTGCACCAAAAATGATTCAAAATGTCAAATGGATCGTGCCTCATGTTGAATAACCACTTTTTAACCCCTCAGAGTGACCAAAATTGCCATTTTTACAGAGTTTTGCTTACTCAAAAGCTTCAATTTTGACCAATTTCAGGCACATAAATGACTTTAAACATACTTATTTTAATTGAAAAAGTCATAATTCACATCCAACAGTCGTTTGGAGTCAAAAGATGAAATGTTAAAATTTCATCGATATGGACCATTTTGGGGACGTTCGACAGGTCCGGAGTCATCGTTTTTCATCAGAAAATGAATTTTTCGGACTGTACCAAAAATGATTCAAAATGTCAAATGGATCGTGCCTAATGTGGAATAACCACTTTTTAACCCCTCAGAGTGACCAAAATTGCCATTTTTACAGAGTTTTGCTTACTCAAAAGCTTCAATTTTGAACAATTTCAGGCACATAAATGACTTTAAACACACTTATTTTAGTTGAAAAAGTCATAATTCACATCCAACAGTCGTTTGGAGTCAAAAGATTAAATGTTAAAATTTCATCGATATGGACCATTTTGGGGACGTTCGACAGGTCCAGAGTCATCGTTTTTCATCAGAAAATGAATTTTTCGGACTGTACCAAAAATAATTCAAAATGTCAAATGGATCGTGCCTCATGTTGAATAACCACTTTTTAACCCCTCAGAGTGACCAAAATTGCCATGTTTACAGAGTTTTGCTTACTCAAAAGCTTCAATTTTGACCAATTTCAGGCACATAAATGACTTTAAACACACTTATTTTAGTTGAAAAAGTCATAATTCACATCCAACAGTCGTTTGGGGTCAAAAGATTAAATGTTAAAATTTCATCGATATGGACCATTTTGGAGACGTTCGACAGGTCCGGAGTCATCGTTTTTCATCAGAAAATGAATTTTTCGGACTGTACCAAAAATAATTCAAAATGTCAAATGGATCGTGGCTCATGTTGAATAACCACTTTTGAACCCCTAAGAGTAACCAAAATTGCCATTTTTACAGAGTTTTGCTTACTCAAAAGCTTCAATTTTGACCAATTTCAGGCACATAAATGACTTTAAACACACTTATTTTAGTTGAAAAAGTCATAATTCACATCCAACAGTCGTTTGGAGTCAAAAGATTAAATGTTAAAATTTCATCGATATGGACCATTTTGGGGACGTTCGACAGGTCCGGAGTCATTGTTTTTCATCAGAAAATAAATTTTTCGGACTGTACCAAAAATGATTCAAAATGTCAAATGGATCGTGCCTCATGTTGAATAACCACTTTTTAACCCCTCAGAGTGACCAAAATTGCCATGTTTACAGGGTTTTGCTTACTCAAAAGCTTCAATTTTGACCAATTTCAGGCACATAAATGACTTTAAACACACTTATTTTAGTTGAAAAAGTCATAATTCACATCCAACAGTCGTTTGGAGTCAAAAGATTAAATGTTAAAATTTCATCAATATGGACCATTTTGGGGACGTTCGACAGTTCCGGAGTCATCGTTTTTCATCAGAAAATGAATTTTTTGGACTGTACCAAAAATGATTCAAAATGTCAAATGGATCGTGCCTCATGTTGAATAACCACTTTTTAACCCCTCAGAGTGACCAAAATTGCCATTTTTACAGAGTTTTGCTTACTCAAAAGCTTCAATTTTGACCAATTTCAGGCACATAAATGACTTTAAACACACTTATTTTAGTTGAAAAAGTCATAATTCACATCCAACAGTCGTTTGGAGTCAAAAGATTAAATGTTAAAATTTAATCAATATGGACCATTTTGGGGACGTTCGACAGGTCCGGAGTCATCGTTTTTCATCAGAAAATGAATTTTTCGGACTGTACCAAAAATGATTCAAAATGTCAAATGGATCGTGCCTAATGTGGAATAACCACTTTTTAACCCCTCAGAGTGACCAAAATTGCCATTTTTACAGAGTTTTGCTTACTCAAAAGCTTCAATTTTGACCAATTTCAGGCACATAAATGACTTTAAACACACTTATTTTAGTTGAAAAAGTCATAATTCACATCCAACAGTCGTTTGAAGTCAAAAGATTAAATGTTAAAATTTAATCGATATGGACCATTTTGGGGACGTTCGACAGGTCCGGAGTCATCATTTTTCATCAGAAAATGAATTTTTCGGACTGTACCAAAAATGATTCAAAATGTCAAATGGATCGTGCCTAATGTTGAATAACCACTTTTTAACCCCTCAGAGTGACCAAAATTGCCATTTTTACAGAGTTTTGCTTACTCAAAAGCTTCAATTTTGACCAATTTCAGGCACATAAATGACTTTAAACACACTTATTTTAGTTGAAAAAGTCATAATTCACATCCAACAGTCGTTTGGAGTCAAATGATTAAATGTAAAAATTTCATAGATATGGACAATTTTGGGGATGTTCGACAGGTCCGGAGTCATCGTTTTTCATCAGAAAATGAATTTTTCGGGCTGTACCAAAAATGATTCAAAATGTCAAATGGATCGTGCCTCATGTTGAATAACCACTTTTTAACCCCTCAGAGTGACCAAAATTGCCATTTTTACAGAGTTTTGCTTACTCAAAAGCTTCAATTTTGACCAATTTCAGGCACATAAATGACTTTAAACACACTTATTTTAGTTGAAAAAGTCATAATTCACATCCAACAGTCGTTTGGAGTCAAAAGATTAAATGTTAAAATTTCATCGATATGGACCATTTTGGGGACGTTCGACATGAATCGTTTTTCATCAGAAAATGAATTGTTCGGACTGTACCAAAAATGATTCAAAATGTCAAATGGATCATGCCTCATGTTGAATAACCACTTTTTAACCCCTCAGAGTGACCAAAATTGCCATGTTTACAGAGTTTTGCTTACTCAAAAGCTTCAATTTTGACCAATTTCAGGCACATAAATGACTTTAAACACACTTATTTTAGTTGAAAAAGTCATAATTCACATCCAACAGTCGTTTGGAGTCAAAAGATTAAATGTTAAAATTTCATCGATATGGACCATTTTGGGGACGTTCGACAGGTCCGGAGTCATCGTTTTTCATCAGAAAATGAATTTTTCGGACTGCACCAAAAATGATTCAAAATGTCAAATGGATCGTGCCTCATGTTGAATAACCACTTTTTAACCCCTCAGAGTGACCAAAATTGCCATTTTTACAGAGTTTTGCTTACTCAAAAGCTTCACTTTTGACCAATTTCAGGCACATAAATGACTTTAAACACACTTATTTTAATTGAAAAAGTCATAATTCACATCCAACAGTCGTTTGGAGTCAAAAGATGAAATGTTAAAATTTCATCGATATGGACCATTTTGGGGACGTTCGACAGGTCCGGATTCATCGTTTTTCATCAGAAAATGAATTTTTCGGACTGTACCAAAAATGATTCAAAATGTCAAATGGATCGTGCCTAATGTGGAATAACCACTTTTTAACCCCTCAGAGTGACCAAAATTGCCATTTTTACAGAGTTTTGCTTACTCAAAAGCTTCAATTTTGAACAATTTCAGGCACATAAATGACTTTAAACACACTTATTTTAGTTGAAAAAGTCATAATTCACATCCAACAGTCGTTTGGAGTCAAAAGATTAAATGTTAAAATTTCATCGATATGGACCAGTTTGGGGACGTTCGACAGGTCCAGAGTCATCGTTTTTCATCAGAAAATGAATTTTTCGGACTGTACCAAAAATAATTCAAAATGTCAAATGGATCGTGCCTCATGTTGAATAACCACTTTTTAACCCCTCAGAGTGACCAAAATTGCCATGTTTACAGAGTTTTGCTTACTCAAAAGCTTCAATTTTGACCAATTTCAGGCACATAAATGACTTTAAACACACTTATTTTAGTTGAAAAAGTCATAATTCACATCCAACAGTCGTTTGGGGTCAAAAGATTAAATGTTAAAATTTCATCGATATGGACCATTTTGGAGACGTTCGACAGGTCCGGAGTCATCGTTTTTCATCAGAAAATGAATTTTTCGGACTGTACCAAAAATAATTCAAAATGTCAAATGGATCGTGGCTCATGTTGAATAACCACTTTTGAACCCCTCAGAGTAACCAAAATTGCCATTTTTACAGAGTTTTGCTTACTCAAAAGCTTCAATTTTGACCAATTTCAGGCACATAAATGACTTTAAACACACTTATTTTAGTTGAAAAAGTCATAATTCACATCCAACAGTCGTTTGGAGTCAAAAGATTAAATGTTAAAATTTCATCGATATGGACCATTTTGGGGACGTTCGACAGGTCCGGAGTCATTGTTTTTCATCAGAAAATAAATTTTTCGGACTGTACCAAAAATGATTCAAAATGTCAAATGGATCGTGCCTCATGTTGAATAACCACTTTTTAACCCCTCAGAGTGACCAAAATTGCCATGTTTACAGAGTTTTGCTTACTCAAAAGCTTCAATTTTGACCAATTTCAGGCACATAAATGACTTTAAACACACTTGTTTTAGTTGAAAAAGTCATAATTCACATCCAACAGTCGTTTGGAGTCAAAAGATTAAATGTTAAAATTTCATCAATATGGACCATTTTGGGGACGTTCGACAGTTCCGGAGTCATCGTTTTTCATCAGAAAATGAATTTTTCGGACTGTACCAAAAATGATTCAAAATGTCAAATGGATCGTGCCTAATGTGGAATAACCACTTTTTAACCCCTCAGAGTGACCAAAATTGCCATTTTTACAGAGTTTTGCTTACTCAAAAGCTTCAATTTTGACCAATTTCAGGCACATAAATGACTTTAAACACACTTATTTTAGTTGAAAAAGTCATAATTCACATCCAACAGTCGTTTGAAGTCAAAAGATTAAATGTTAAAATTTCATCGATATGGACCATTTTGGGGACGTTCGACAGGTCCGGAGTCATCATTTTTCATCAGAAAATGAATTTTTCGGACTGTACCAAAAATGATTCAAAATGTCAAATGGATCGTGCCTAATGTTGAATAACCACTTTTTAACCCCTCAGAGTAACCAAAATTGCCATTTTTACAGAGTTTTGCTTACTCAAAAGCTTCAATTTTGACCAATTTCAGGCACATAAATGACTTTAAACACACTTATTTTAGTTGAAAAAGTCATAATTCACATCCAACAGTCGTTTGGAGTCAAATGATTAAATGTAAAAATTTCATCGATATGGACAATTTTGGGGACGTTCGACAGGTCCGGAGTCATCGTTTTTCATCAGAAAATGAATTTTTCGGGCTGTACCAAAAATGATTCAAAATGTCAAATGGATCGTGCCTCATGTTGAATAACCACTTTTTAACCCCTCAGAGTGACCAAAATTGCCATTTTTACAGAGTTTTGCTTACTCAAAAGCTTCAATTTTGACCAATTTCAGGCACATAAATGACTTTAAACACACTTATTTTAGTTGAAGAAGTCATAATTCACATCCAACAGTCGTTTGGAGTCAAAAGATTAAATGTTAAAATTTCATCGATATGGACCATTTTGGGGACGTTCGACATGAATCGTTTTTCATCAGAAAATGAATTTTTCGGACTGTACCAAAAATGATTCAAAATGTCAAATGGATCATGCCTCATGTTGAATAACCACTTTTTAACCCCTCAGAGTGACCAAAATTGCCATGTTTACAGAGTTTTGCTTACTCAAAAGCTTCAATTTTGACCAATTTCAGGCACATAAATGACTTTAAACACACTTATTTTAGTTGAAAAAGTCATAATTCACATCCAACAGTCGTTTGGAGTCAAAAGATTAAATGTTAAAATTTCATCGATATGGACCATTTTGGGGACGTTCGACAGGTCCGGAGTCATCGTTTTTCATCAGAAAATGAATTTTTCGGACTGCACCAAAAATGATTCAAAATGTCAAATGGATCGTGCCTCATGTTGAATAACCACTTTTTAACCCCTCAGAGTGACCAAAATTGCCATTTTTACAGAGTTTTGCTTACTCAAAAGCTTCAATTTTGACCAATTTCAGGCACATAAATGACTTTAAACATACTTATTTTAATTGAAAAAGTCATAATTCACATCCAACAGTCGTTTGGAGTCAAAAGATGAAATGTTAAAATTTCATCGATATGGACCATTTTGGGGACGTTCGACAGGTCCGGAGTCATCGTTTTTCATCAGAAAATGAATTTTTCGGACTGTACCAAAAATGATTCAAAATGTCAAATGGATCGTGCCTAATGTGGAATAACCACTTTTTAACCCCTCAGAGTGACCAAAATTGCCATTTTTACAGAGTTTTGCTTACTCAAAAGCTTCAATTTTGAACAATTTCAGGCACATAAATGACTTTAAACACACTTATTTTAGTTGAAAAAGTCATAATTCACATCCAACAGTCGTTTGGAGTCAAAAGATTAAATGTTAAAATTTCATCGATATGGACCATTTTGGGGACGTTCGACAGGTCCAGAGTCATCGTTTTTCATCAGAAAATGAATTTTTCGGACTGTACCAAAAATAATTCAAAATGTCAAATGGATCGTGCCTCATGTTGAATAACCACTTTTTAACCCCTCAGAGTGACCAAAATTGCCATGTTTACAGAGTTTTGCTTACTCAAAAGCTTCAATTTTGACCAATTTCAGGCACATAAATGACTTTAAACACACTTATTTTAGTTGAAAAAGTCATAATTCACATCCAACAGTCGTTTGGGGTCAAAAGATTAAATGTTAAAATTTCATCGATATGGACCATTTTGGAGACGTTCGACAGGTCCGGAGTCATCGTTTTTCATCAGAAAATGAATTTTTCGGACTGTACCAAAAATAATTCAAAATGTCAAATGGATCGTGGCTCATGTTGAATAACCACTTTTGAACCCCTAAGAGTAACCAAAATTGCCATTTTTACAGAGTTTTGCTTACTCAAAAGCTTCAATTTTGACCAATTTCAGGCACATAAATGACTTTAAACACACTTATTTTAGTTGAAAAAGTCATAATTCACATCCAACAGTCGTTTGGAGTCAAAAGATTAAATGTTAAAATTTCATCGATATGGACCATTTTGGGGACGTTCGACAGGTCCGGAGTCATTGTTTTTCATCAGAAAATAAATTTTTCGGACTGTACCAAAAATGATTCAAAATGTCAAATGGATCGTGCCTCATGTTGAATAACCACTTTTTAACCCCTCAGAGTGACCAAAATTGCCATGTTTACAGGGTTTTGCTTACTCAAAAGCTTCAATTTTGACCAATTTCAGGCACATAAATGACTTTAAACACACTTATTTTAGTTGAAAAAGTCATAATTCACATCCAACAGTCGTTTGGAGTCAAAAGATTAAATGTTAAAATTTCATCAATATGGACCATTTTGGGGACGTTCGACAGTTCCGGAGTCATCGTTTTTCATCAGAAAATGAATTTTTTGGACTGTACCAAAAATGATTCAAAATGTCAAATGGATCGTGCCTCATGTTGAATAACCACTTTTTAACCCCTCAGAGTGACCAAAATTGCCATTTTTACAGAGTTTTGCTTACTCAAAAGCTTCAATTTTGACCAATTTCAGGCACATAAATGACTTTAAACACACTTATTTTAGTTGAAAAAGTCATAATTCACATCCAACAGTCGTTTGGAGTCAAAAGATTAAATGTTAAAATTTAATCAATATGGACCATTTTGGGGACGTTCGACAGGTCCGGAGTCATCGTTTTTCATCAGAAAATGAATTTTTCGGACTGTACCAAAAATGATTCAAAATGTCAAATGGATCGTGCCTAATGTGGAATAACCACTTTTTAACCCCTCAGAGTGACCAAAATTGCCATTTTTACAGAGTTTTGCTTACTCAAAAGCTTCAATTTTGACCAATTTCAGGCACATAAATGACTTTAAACACACTTATTTTAGTTGAAAAAGTCATAATTCACATCCAACAGTCGTTTGAAGTCAAAAGATTAAATGTTAAAATTTCATCGATATGGACCATTTTGGGGACGTTCGACAGGTCCGGAGTCATCATTTTTCATCAGAAAATGAATTTTTCGGACTGTACCAAAAATGATTCAAAATGTCAAATGGATCGTGCCTAATGTTGAATAACCACTTTTTAACCCCTCAGAGTGACCAAAATTGCCATTTTTACAGAGTTTTGCTTACTCAAAAGCTTCAATTTTGACCAATTTCAGGCACATAAATGACTTTAAACACACTTATTTTAGTTGAAAAAGTCATAATTCACATCCAACAGTCGTTTGGAGTCAAATGATTAAATGTAAAAATTTCATAGATATGGACAATTTTGGGGATGTTCGACAGGTCCGGAGTCATCGTTTTTCATCAGAAAATGAATTTTTCGGGCTGTACCAAAAATGATTCAAAATGTCAAATGGATCGTGCCTCATGTTGAATAACCACTTTTTAACCCCTCAGAGTGACCAAAATTGCCATTTTTACAGAGTTTTGCTTACTCAAAAGCTTCAATTTTGACCAATTTCAGGCACATAAATGACTTTAAACACACTTATTTTAGTTGAAAAAGTCATAATTCACATCCAACAGTCGTTTGGAGTCAAAAGATTAAATGTTAAAATTTCATCGATATGGACCATTTTGGGGACGTTCGACATGAATCGTTTTTCATCAGAAAATGAATTGTTCGGACTGTACCAAAAATGATTCAAAATGTCAAATGGATCATGCCTCATGTTGAATAACCACTTTTTAACCCCTCAGAGTGACCAAAATTGCCATGTTTACAGAGTTTTGCTTACTCAAAAGCTTCAATTTTGACCAATTTCAGGCACATAAATGACTTTAAACACACTTATTTTAGTTGAAAAAGTCATAATTCACATCCAACAGTCGTTTGGAGTCAAAAGATTAAATGTTAAAATTTCATCGATATGGACCATTTTGGGGACGTTCGACAGGTCCGGAGTCATCGTTTTTCATCAGAAAATGAATTTTTCGGACTGCACCAAAAATGATTCAAAATGTCAAATGGATCGTGCCTCATGTTGAATAACCACTTTTTAACCCCTCAGAGTGACCAAAATTGCCATTTTTACAGAGTTTTGCTTACTCAAAAGCTTCACTTTTGACCAATTTCAGGCACATAAATGACTTTAAACACACTTATTTTAATTGAAAAAGTCATAATTCACATCCAACAGTCGTTTGGAGTCAAAAGATGAAATGTTAAAATTTCATCGATATGGACCATTTTGGGGACGTTCGACAGGTCCGGATTCATCGTTTTTCATCAGAAAATGAATTTTTCGGACTGTACCAAAAATGATTCAAAATGTCAAATGGATCGTGCCTAATGTGGAATAACCACTTTTTAACCCCTCAGAGTGACCAAAATTGCCATTTTTACAGAGTTTTGCTTACTCAAAAGCTTCAATTTTGAACAATTTCAGGCACATAAATGACTTTAAACACACTTATTTTAGTTGAAAAAGTCATAATTCACATCCAACAGTCGTTTGGAGTCAAAAGATTAAATGTTAAAATTTCATCGATATGGACCAGTTTGGGGACGTTCGACAGGTCCAGAGTCATCGTTTTTCATCAGAAAATGAATTTTTCGGACTGTACCAAAAATAATTCAAAATGTCAAATGGATCGTGCCTCATGTTGAATAACCACTTTTTAACCCCTCAGAGTGACCAAAATTGCCATGTTTACAGAGTTTTGCTTACTCAAAAGCTTCAATTTTGACCAATTTCAGGCACATAAATGACTTTAAACACACTTATTTTAGTTGAAAAAGTCATAATTCACATCCAACAGTCGTTTGGGGTCAAAAGATTAAATGTTAAAATTTCATCGATATGGACCATTTTGGAGACGTTCGACAGGTCCGGAGTCATCGTTTTTCATCAGAAAATGAATTTTTCGGACTGTACCAAAAATAATTCAAAATGTCAAATGGATCGTGGCTCATGTTGAATAACCACTTTTGAACCCCTCAGAGTAACCAAAATTGCCATTTTTACAGAGTTTTGCTTACTCAAAAGCTTCAATTTTGACCAATTTCAGGCACATAAATGACTTTAAACACACTTATTTTAGTTGAAAAAGTCATAATTCACATCCAACAGTCGTTTGGAGTCAAAAGATTAAATGTTAAAATTTCATCGATATGGACCATTTTGGGGACGTTCGACAGGTCCGGAGTCATTGTTTTTCATCAGAAAATAAATTTTTCGGACTGTACCAAAAATGATTCAAAATGTCAAATGGATCGTGCCTCATGTTGAATAACCACTTTTTAACCCCTCAGAGTGACCAAAATTGCCATGTTTACAGAGTTTTGCTTACTCAAAAGCTTCAATTTTGACCAATTTCAGGCACATAAATGACTTTAAACACACTTGTTTTAGTTGAAAAAGTCATAATTCACATCCAACAGTCGTTTGGAGTCAAAAGATTAAATGTTAAAATTTCATCAATATGGACCATTTTGGGGACGTTCGACAGTTCCGGAGTCATCGTTTTTCATCAGAAAATGAATTTTTCGGACTGTACCAAAAATGATTCAAAATGTCAAATGGATCGTGCCTAATGTGGAATAACCACTTTTTAACCCCTCAGAGTGACCAAAATTGCCATTTTTACAGAGTTTTGCTTACTCAAAAGCTTCAATTTTGACCAATTTCAGGCACATAAATGACTTTAAACACACTTATTTTAGTTGAAAAAGTCATAATTCACATCCAACAGTCGTTTGAAGTCAAAAGATTAAATGTTAAAATTTCATCGATATGGACCATTTTGGGGACGTTCGACAGGTCCGGAGTCATCATTTTTCATCAGAAAATGAATTTTTCGGACTGTACCAAAAATGATTCAAAATGTCAAATGGATCGTGCCTAATGTTGAATAACCACTTTTTAACCCCTCAGAGTAACCAAAATTGCCATTTTTACAGAGTTTTGCTTACTCAAAAGCTTCAATTTTGACCAATTTCAGGCACATAAATGACTTTAAACACACTTATTTTAGTTGAAAAAGTCATAATTCACATCCAACAGTCGTTTGGAGTCAAATGATTAAATGTAAAAATTTCATCGATATGGACAATTTTGGGGACGTTCGACAGGTCCGGAGTCATCGTTTTTCATCAGAAAATGAATTTTTCGGGCTGTACCAAAAATGATTCAAAATGTCAAATGGATCGTGCCTCATGTTGAATAACCACTTTTTAACCCCTCAGAGTGACCAAAATTGCCATTTTTACAGAGTTTTGCTTACTCAAAAGCTTCAATTTTGACCAATTTCAGGCACATAAATGACTTTAAACACACTTATTTTAGTTGAAAAAGTCATAATTCACATCCAACAGTCGTTTGGAGTCAAAAGATTAAATGTTAAAATTTCATCGATATGGACCATTTTGGGGACGTTCGACATGAATCGTTTTTCATCAGAAAATGAATTTTTCGGACTGTACCAAAAATGATTCAAAATGTCAAATGGATCATGCCTCATGTTGAATAACCACTTTTTAACCCCTCAGAGTGACCAAAATTGCCATGTTTACAGAGTTTTGCTTACTCAAAAGCTTCAATTTTGACCAATTTCAGGCACATAAATGACTTTAAACACACTTATTTTAGTTGAAAAAGTCATAATTCACATCCAACAGTCGTTTGGAGTCAAAAGATTAAATGTTAAAATTTCATCGATATGGACCATTTTGGGGACGTTCGACAGGTCCGGAGTCATCGTTTTTCATCAGAAAATGAATTTTTCGGACTGCACCAAAAATGATTCAAAATGTCAAATGGATCGTGCCTAATGTTGAATAACCACTTTTTAACCCCTCAGAGTGACCAAAATTGCCATTTTTACAGAGTTTTGCTTACTCAAAAGCTTCAATTTTGACCAATTTCAGGCACATAAATGACTTTAAACACACTTATTTTAGTTGAAAAAGTCATAATTCACATCCAACAGTCGTTTGGAGTCAAATGATTAAATGTAAAAATTTCATCGATATGGACAATTTTGGGGACGTTCGACAGGTCCGGAGTCATCGTTTTTCATCAGAAAATGAATTTTTCGGGCTGTACCAAAAATGATTCAAAATGTCAAATGGATCGTGCCTCATGTTGAATAACCACTTTTTAACCCCTCAGAGTGACCAAAATTGCCATTTTTACAGAGTTTTGCTTACTCAAAAGCTTCAATTTTGACCAATTTCAGGCACATAAATGACTTTAAACACACTTATTTTAGTTGAAAAAGTCATAATTCACATCCAACAGTCGTTTGGAGTCAAAAGATTAAATGTTAAAATTTCATCGATATGGACCATTTTGGGGACGTTCGACATGAATCGTTTTTCATCAGAAAATGAATTTTTCGGACTGTACCAAAAATGATTCAAAATGTCAAATGGATCATGCCTCATGTTGAATAACCACTTTTTAACCCCTCAGAGTGACCAAAATTGCCATGTTTACAGAGTTTTGCTTACTCAAAAGCTTCAATTTTGACCAATTTCAGGCACATAAATGACTTTAAACACACTTATTTTAGTTGAACAAGTCATAATTCACATCCAACAGTCGTTTGGAGTCAAAAGATTAAATGTTAAAATTTCATCGATATGGACCATTTTGGGGACGTTCGACAGGTGCGGAGTCATCGTTTTTCATCAGAAAATGAATTTTTCGGACTGCACCAAAAATGATTCAAAATGTCAAATGGATCGTGCCTCATGTTGAATAACCACTTTTTAACCCCTCAGAGTGACCAAAATTGCCATTTTTACAGAGTTTTGCTTACTCAAAAGCTTCAATTTTGACCAATTTCAGGCACATAAATGACTTTAAACATACTTATTTTAATTGAAAAAGTCATAATTCACATCCAACAGTCGTTTGGAGTCAAAAGATGAAATGTTAAAATTTCATCGATATGGACCATTTTGGGGACGTTCGACAGGTCCGGAGTCATCGTTTTTCATCAGAAAATGAATTTTTCGGACTGTACCAAAAATGATTCAAAATGTCAAATGGATCGTGCCTAATGTGGAATAACCACTTTTTAACCCCTCAGAGTGACCAAAATTGCCATGTTTACAGAGTTTTGCTTACTCAAAAGCTTCAATTTCGACCAATTTCAGGCACATAAATGACTTTAAACACACTTATTTTAGTTGAAAAAGTCATAATTCACATCCAACAGTCGTTTGGAGTCAAAAGATTAAATGTTAAAATTTCATCGATATGGACCATTTTGGGGACGTTCGACAGGTCCGGAGTCATCGTTTTTCATCAGAAAATGAATTTTTCGGACTGTACCAAAAATGATTCAAAATGTCAAATGGATCGTGCCTCATGTTGAATAACCACTTTTTAACCCCTCAGAGTGACCAAAATTGCCATTTTTACAGAGTTTTGCTTACTCAAAAGCTTCAATTTTGACCAATTTCAGGCACATAAATGACTTTAAACACACTTATTTTAGTTGAAAAAGTCATAATTCACATCCAACAGTCGTTTGGAGTCAAAAGATTAAATGTTAAAATTTCATCGATATGGACCATTTTGGGGACGTTCGACAGGTCCGGAGTCATCATTTTTCATCAGAAAATGAATTTTTCGGACTGTACCAAAAATGATTCAAAATGTCAAATGGATCGTGCCTAATGTTGAATAACCACTTTTTAACCCCTCAGAGTGACCAAAATTGCCATTTTTACAGAGTTTTGCTTACTCAAAAGCTTCAATTTTGACCAATTTCAGGCACATAAATGACTTTAAACACACTTATTTTAGTTGAAAAAGTCATAATTCACATCCAACAGTCGTTTGGAGTCAAAAGATTAAATGTTAAAATTTCATCGATATGGACCATTTTGGGGACGTTCGACATGTCCGGAGTCATCGTTTTTCATCAGAAAATGAATTTTTCGGACTGTACCAAAAATGATTCAAAATGTCAAATGGATCATGCCTCATGTTGAATAACCACTTGTTAACCCCTCAGAGTGACCATAATTGCCATGTTTACAGAGTTTTGCTTACTCAAAAGCTTCAATTTTGACCAATTTCAGGCACATAAATGACTTTAAACACACTTATTTTAGTTGAAAAAGTCATAATTCACATCCAACAGTCGTTTGGAGTCAAAAGATTAAATGTTAAAATTTCATCGATATGGACCATTTTGGGGACGTTCGACAGGTCCGGAGTCATCGTTTTTCATCAGAAAATGAATTTTTTGGACTGTACCAAAAATGATTCAAAATGTCAAATGGATCGTGCCTCATGTTGAATAACCACTTTTTAACCCCTCAGAGTGACCAAAATTGCCATGTTTACAGAGTTTTGCTTACTCAAAAGCTTCAATTTTGACCAATTTCAGGCACATAAATGACTTTAAACACACTTATTTTAGTTGAAAAAGTCATAATTCACATCCAACAGTCGTTTGGAGTCAAAAGATTAAATGTTAAAATTTCATCGATATGGACCATTTTGGGGACGTTCGACAGTTCCGGAGTCATCGTTTTTCATCAGAAAATGAATTTTTCGGACTGTACCAAAAATAATTCAAAATGTCAAATGGATCGTGCCTCATGTTGAATAACCACTTTTGAACCCCTCAGAGTGACCAAAATTGCCATTTTACAGAGTTTTGCTTACTCAAAAGCTTCAATTTTGACCAATTTCAGGCACATAAATGACTTTAAACACACTTATTTTAGTTGAAAAAGTCATAATTCACATCCAACAGTCGTTTGGAGTCAAAAGATTAAATGTTAAAATTTCATCGATATGGACCATTTTGGGGACGTTCGACACGATCCGGAGTCATCGTTTTTCATCAGAAAATGAATTTTTGGACTGTAACAAAAATGATTCAAAATGTCAAATGGATCGTGCCTCATGTTGAATAACCACTTTTGAACCCCTCAGAGTGACCAAAATTGCCATTTTTACAGAGTTTTGCTTACTCAAAAGCTTCAATTTTGACCAATTTCAGGCACATAAATGACTTTAAACACACTTATTTTAGTTGAAAAAGTCATAATTCACATCCAACAGTCGTTTGGAGTCAAAAGATTAAATGTTAAAATTTCAATCGATATGGACCATTTTGGGGACGTTCGACAGGTCCGGAGTCATCGTTTTTCATCAGAAAATGAATTTTTCGGACTGTACCAAAAATGATTCAAAATGTCAAATGGATCGTGCCTCATGTTGAATAACCACTTTTTAACCCCTCAGAGTGACCAAAATTGCCATTTTTACAGAGTTTTGCTTACTCAAAAGCTTCAATTTTGACCAATTTCAGGCACATAAATGACTTTAAACACACTTATTTTAGTTGAAAAAGTCATAATTCACATCCAACAGCTGTTTGGAGTCAAAAGATTAAATGTTAAAATTTCATCGATATGGACCATTTAAGGGACATTCGACAGGTCCGGAGTCATCGTTTTTCATCAGAAAATGAATTTTTTGGACTGTACCAAAAATGATTCAAAATGTCAAATGGATCGTGCCTCATGTTGAATAACCACTTTTTAACCCCTCAGAGTGACCAAAATTGCCATTTTTACAGAGTTTTGCTTACTCAAAGCTTCAATTTTGACCAACTTCAGGCACATAAATGACTTTAAACACACTTATTTTAGTTGAAAAAGTCATAATTCACATCCAACAGTCGTTTGGAGTCAAAAGATTAAATGTTAAAATTTCATCGATATGGACCATTTTGGGGACGTTCGACAGGTCCGGAGTCATCGTTTTTTCATCAGAAAATGAATTTTTCGGACTGTACCAAAAATGATTCAAAATGTCAAATGGATCGTGCCTCATGTTGAATAACCACTTTTTAACCCCTCAGGTGACCAAAATTGCCATTTTTACAGAGTTTTGCTTACTCAAAAGCTTCAATTTTGACCAATTTCAGGCACATAAATGACTTTAAACACACTTATTTTAGTTGAAAAAGTCATAATTCACATCCAACAGCTGTTTGGAGTCAAAAGATTAAATGTTAAAATTTCATCGATATGGACCATTTAAGGGACATTCGACAGGTCCGGAGTCATCGTTTTTCATCAGAAAATGAATTTTTTGGACTGTACCAAAAATGATTCAAAATGTCAAATGGATCGTGCCTCATGTTGAATAACCACTTTTTAACCCCTCAGAGTGACCAAAATTGCCATTTTTACAGAGTTTTGCTTACTCAAAAGCTTCAATTTTAACCAATTTCAGGCACATAAATGACTTTAAACACACTTATTTTAGTTGAAAAAGTCATAATTCACATCCAACAGTCGTTTTGGGGTCAAAAGATTAAATGTTAAAATTTCATCGATATGGACCATTTTGGAGACGTTCGACAGGTCCGGAGTCATCGTTTTTCATCAGAAAATGAATTTTTCGGACTGTACCAAAAATATTTCAAATGTCAAATGGATCGTGGCTCATGTTGAATAACCACTTTTGAACCCCTCAGAGTAACCAAATTGCCATTTTTACAGAGTTTTGCTTACTCAAAAGCTTCAATTTTGACCAATTTCAGGCACATAAATGACTTTAAACACACTTATTTTAGTTGAAAAAGTCATAATTCACATCCAACAGCTGTTTGGAGTCAAAAGATTAAATGTTAAAATTTCATCGATATGGACCATTTAAGGGACATTCGACAGGTCCGGAGTCATCGTTTTTCATCAGAAAATGAATTTTTTGGACTGTACCAAAATGATTCAAAATGTCAAATGGATCGTGCCTCATGTTGAATAACCACTTTTTAACCCTCAGAGTGACCAAAATTGCCATTTTTACAGAGTTTTGCTTACTCAAAAGCTTCAATTTTGACCAACTTCAGGCACATAAATGACTTTAAACACACTTATTTTTAGTTGAAAAAGTCATAATTCACATCCAACAGTCGTTTGGAGTCAAAAGATTAAATGTTAAAATTTCATCGATATGGACCATTTTGGGGACGTTCGACAGGTCCGGAGTCATCGTTTTTCATCAGAAAATGAATTTTTCGGACTGTACCAAAAATGATTCAAAATGTCAAATGGATCGTGCCTCATGTTGAATAACCACTTTTTACCCCTCAGAGTGACCAAAATTGCCATTTTTACAGAGTTTTGCTTACTCAAAAGCTTCAATTTTGACCAATTTCAGGCACATAAATGACTTTAAACACACTTATTTTAGTTGAAAAAGTCATAATTCACATCCAACAGCTGTTTGGAGTCAAAAGATTAAATGTTAAAATTTCATCGATATGGACCATTTAAGGGACATTCGACAGGTCCGGAGTCATCGTTTTTCATCAGAAAATGAATTTTTTGGACTGTACCAAAAATGATTCAAAATGTCAAATGGATCGTGCCTCATGTTGAATAACCACTTTTAACCCCTCAGAGTGACCAAAATTGCCATTTTTTACAGAGTTTTGCTTACTCAAAAGCTTCAATTTTAACCAATTTCAGGCACATAAATGACTTTAAACACACTTATTTTAGTTGAAAAGTCATAATTCACATCCAACAGTCGTTTGGGGTCAAAAGATTAAATGTTAAAATTTCATCGATATGGACCATTTTGGAGACGTTCGACAGGTCCGGAGTCATCGTTTTTTCATCAGAAAATGAATTTTTCGGACTGTACCAAAATATTTCAAAATGTCAAATGGATCGTGGCTCATGTTGAATAACCACTTTTGAACCCCTCAGAGTAACCAAAATTGCCATTTTTTACAGAGTTTTGCTTACTCAAAAGCTTCAATTTTGACCAATTTCAGGCACATAAATGACTTTAAACACACTTATTTTAGTTGAAAAAGTCATAATTCACATCCAACAGTCGTTTGGAGTCAAAAGATTAAATGTTAAAATTTCATCGATATGGACCATTTTGGGGACGTTCGACAGGTCCGGAGTCATTGTTTTTCATCAGAAAATGAATTTTTCGGACTGTACCAAAAATGATTCAAAATGTCAAATGGATCGTGCCTCATGTTGAATAACCACTTTTTAACCCCTCAGAGTGACCAAAATTGCCATTTTTACAGAGTTTTGCTTACTCAAAAGCTTCAATTTTGACCAATTTCAGGCACATAAATGACTTTAAACACACTTATTTTAGTTGAAAAAGTCATAATTCACATCCAACAGTCGTTTGGAGTCAAAAGATTAAATGTTAAAATTTCATCGATATGGACCATTTTGGGGACGTTCGACACGTCCGGAGTCATCGTTTTTCATCAGAAAATGAATTTTGGACTGTAACAAAAATGATTCAAAATGTCAAATGGATCGTGCCTCATGTTGAATAACCACTTTTGAACCCCTCAGAGTGACCAAAATTGCCATTTTTACAGAGTTTTGCTTACTCAAAAGCTTCAATTTTGACCAATTTCAGGCACATAAATGACTTTAAACACACTTATTTTAGTTGAAAAAGTCATAATTCACATCCAACAGTCGTTTGGAGTCAAAAGATTAAATGTTAAAATTTCATCGATATGGACCATTTTGGGGACGTTCGACAGGTCCGGAGTCATCGTTTTTCATCAGAAAATGAATTTTTCGGACTGTACCAAAATGATTCAAAATGTCAAATGGATCGTGCCTCATGTTGAATAACCACTTTTAACCCCTCAGAGTGACCAAAATTGCCATTTTTACAGAGTTTTGCTTACTCAAAAGCTTCAATTTGACCAATTTCAGGCACCATAAATGACTTTAAACACACTTATTTTAGTTGAAAAAGTCATAATTCACATCCAACAGTCGTTTGGAGTCAAAAGATTAAATGTTAAAATTTCATCGATATGGACCATTTTGGGGACGTTCGACAGGTCCGGAGTCATCGTTTTTCATCAGAAAATGAATTTTTCGGACTGCACCAAAAATGATTCAAAATGTCAAATGGATCGTGCCTCATGTTGAATAACCACTTTTTAACCCCTCCGAGTGACCAAAATTGCCATTTTTACAGAGTTTTGCTTACTCAAAAGCTTCAATTTTGACCAATTTCAGGCACATAAATGACTTTAAACACACTTATTTTAGTTGAAATAGTCATAATTCACATCCAACAGTCGTTTGGAGTCAAAAGATTAAATGTTAAAATTTCATCGATATGGACCATTTTGGGGACGTTCGACAGGTCCGGAGTCATCGTTTTTCATCAGAAAATGAATTTTTCGGACTGTACCAAAAATAATTCAAAATGTCAAATGGATCGTGCCTCATGTTGAATAACCACTTTTTAACCCCTCAGAGTGACCAAAATTGCCATTTTTACAGAGTTTTGCTTACTCAAAAGCTTCAATTTTGACCAATTTCAGGCACATAAATGACTTTAAACACACTTATTTTAGTTGAAAAAGTCATAATTCACATCCAACAGCTGTTTGGAGTCAAAAGATTAAATGTTAAAATTTCATCGATATGGACCATTTAAGGGACATTCGACAGGTCCGGAGTCATCGTTTTTCATCAGAAAATGAATTTTTTGGACTGTACCAAAAATGATTCAAAATGTCAAATGGATCGTGCCTCATGTTGAATAACCACTTTTTACCCCTCAGAGTGACCAAAATTGCCATTTTTACAGAGTTTTGCTTACTCAAAAGCTTCAATTTTGACCAACTTCAGGCACATAAATGACTTTAAACACACTTATTTTAGTTGAAAAAGTCATAATTCACATCCAACAGTCGTTTGGAGTCAAAAGATTAAATGTTAAAATTTCATCGATATGGACCATTTTGGGGACGTTCGACAGGTCCGGAGTCATCGTTTTTCATCAGAAAATGAATTTTTCGGACTGTACCAAAAATGATTCAAAATGTCAAATGGATCGTGCCTCTTGTTGAATAACCACTTTTTAACCCCTCAGAGTGACCAAAATTGCCATTTTTACAGAGTTTTGCTTACTCAAAAGCTTCAATTTTGACCAATTTCAGGCACATAAATGACTTTAAACACACTTATTTTAGTTGAAAAAGTCATAATTCACATCCAACAGTCGTTTGGAGTCAAAAGATTAAATGTTAAAATTTCATCGATATGGACCATTTTGGGGACGTTCGACAGGTCCAGAGTCATCGTTTTTCATCAGAAAATGAATTTTTCGGACTGTACCAAAAATAATTCAAAATGTCAAATGGATCGTGCCTCATGTTGAATAACCACTTTTGAACCCCTCAGAGTGACCAAAATTGCCATTTTTACAGAGTTTTGCTTACTCAAAAGCTTCAATTTTGACCAATTTCAGGCACATAAATGACTTTAAACACACTTATTTTAGTTGAAAAAGTCATAATTCACATCCAACAGTCGTTTGGAGTCAAAAGATTAAATGTTAAAATTTCATCGATATGGACCATTTTGGGGACGTTCGACATGTCCGGAGTCATCGTTTTTCATCAGAAAATGAATTTTTCGGACTGTACCAAAAATGATTCAAAATGTCAAATGGATCATGCCTCATGTTGAATAACCACTTTTTAACCCCTCAGAGTGACCATAATTGCCATGTTTACAGAGTTTTGCTTACTCAAAAGCTTCAATTTTGACCAATTTCAGGCACATAAATGACTTTAAACACACTTATTTTAGTTGAAAAAGTCATAATTCACATCCAACAGCTGTTTGGAGTCAAAAGATTAAATGTTAAAATTTCATCGATATGGACCATTTAAGGGACATTCGACAGGTCCGGAGTCATCGTTTTTCATCAGAAAATGAATTTTTTGGACTGTACCAAAAATGATTCAAAATGTCAAATGGATCGTGCCTCATGTTGAATAACCACTTTTTAACCCCTCAGAGTGACCAAAATTGCCATTTTTACAGAGTTTTGCTTACTCAAAAGCTTCAATTTTGACCAACTTCAGGCACATAAATGACTTTAAACACACTTATTTTAGTTGAAAAAGTCATAATTCACATCCAACAGTCGTTTGGAGTCAAAAGATTAAATGTTAAAATTTCATCGATATGGACCATTTTGGGGACGTTCGACAGGTCCGGAGTCATCGTTTTTCATCAGAAAATGAATTTTTCGGACTGTACCAAAAATGATTCAAAATGTCAAATGGATCGTGCCTCATGTTGAATAACCACTTTTTAACCCCTCAGAGTGACCAAAATTGCCATTTTTACAGAGTTTTGCTTACTCAAAAGCTTCAATTTTGACCAATTTCAGGCACATAAATGACTTTAAACACACTTATTTTAGTTGAAAAAGTCATAATTCACATCCAACAGCTGTTTGGAGTCAAAAGATTAAATGTTAAAATTTCATCGATATGGACCATTTAAGGGACATTCGACAGGTCCGGAGTCATCGTTTTTCATCAGAAAATGAATTTTTTGGACTGTACCAAAAATGATTCAAAATGTCAAATGGATCGTGCCTCATGTTGAATAACCACTTTTTAACCCCTCAGAGTGACCAAAATTGCCATTTTTACAGAGTTTTGCTTACTCAAAAGCTTCAATTTTAACCAATTTCAGGCACATAAATGACTTTAAACACACTTATTTTAGTTGAAAAAGTCATAATTCACATCCAACAGTCGTTTGGGGTCAAAAGATTAAATGTTAAAATTTCATCGATATGGACCATTTTGGAGACGTTCGACAGGTCCGGAGTCATCGTTTTTCATCAGAAAATGAATTTTTCGGACTGTACCAAAAATATTTCAAAATGTCAAATGGATCGTGGCTCATGTTGAATAACCACTTTTGAACCCCTCAGAGTAACCAAAATTGCCATTTTTACAGAGTTTTGCTTACTCAAAAGCTTCAATTTTGACCAATTTCAGGCACATAAATGACTTTAAACACACTTATTTTAGTTGAAAAAGTCATAATTCACATCCAACAGTCGTTTGGAGTCAAAAGATTAAATGTTAAAATTTCATCGATATGGACCATTTTGGGGACGTTCGACAGGTCCGGAGTCATTGTTTTTCATCAGAAAATGAATTTTTCGGACTGTACCAAAAATGATTCAAAATGTCAAATGGATCGTGCCTCATGTTGAATAACCACTTTTTAACCCCTCAGAGTGACCAAAATTGCCATTTTTACAGAGTTTTGCTTACTCAAAAGCTTCAATTTTGACCAATTTCAGGCACATAAATGACTTTAAACACACTTATTTTAGTTGAAAAAGTCATAATTCACATCCAACAGTCGTTTGGAGTCAAAAGATTAAATGTTAAAATTTCATCGATATGGACCATTTTGGGGACGTTCGACACGTCCGGAGTCATCGTTTTTCATCAGAAAATGAATTTTTGGACTGTAACAAAAATGATTCAAAATGTCAAATGGATCGTGCCTCATGTTGAATAACCACTTTTGAACCCCTCAGAGTGACCAAAATTGCCATTTTTACAGAGTTTTGCTTACTCAAAAGCTTCAATTTTGACCAATTTCAGGCACATAAATGACTTTAAACACACTTATTTTAGTTGAAAAAGTCATAATTCACATCCAACAGTCGTTTGGAGTCAAAAGATTAAATGTTAAAATTTCATCGATATGGACCATTTTGGGGACGTTCGACAGGTCCGGAGTCATCGTTTTTCATCAGAAAATGAATTTTTCGGACTGTACCAAAAATGATTCAAAATGTCAAATGGATCGTGCCTCATGTTGAATAACCACTTTTTAACCCCTCAGAGTGACCAAAATTGCCATTTTTACAGAGTTTTGCTTACTCAAAAGCTTCAATTTTGACCAATTTCAGGCACATAAATGACTTTAAACACACTTATTTTAGTTGAAAAAGTCATAATTCACATCCAACAGTCGTTTGGAGTCAAAAGATTAAATGTTAAAATTTCATCGATATGGACCATTTTGGGGACGTTCGACAGGTCCGGAGTCATCGTTTTTCATCAGAAAATGAATTTTTCGGACTGCACCAAAAATGATTCAAAATGTCAAATGGATCGTGCCTCATGTTGAATAACCACTTTTTAACCCCTCCGAGTGACCAAAATTGCCATTTTTACAGAGTTTTGCTTACTCAAAAGCTTCAATTTTGACCAATTTCAGGCACATAAATGACTTTAAACACACTTATTTTAGTTGAAATAGTCATAATTCACATCCAACAGTCGTTTGGAGTCAAAAGATTAAATGTTAAAATTTCATCGATATGGACCATTTTGGGGACGTTCGACAGGTCCGGAGTCATCGTTTTTCATCAGAAAATGAATTTTTCGGACTGTACCAAAAATAATTCAAAATGTCAAATGGATCGTGCCTCATGTTGAATAACCACTTTTGAACCCCTCAGAGTGACCAAAATTGCCATTTTTACAGAGTTTTGCTTACTCAAAAGCTTCAATTTTGACCAATTTCAGGCACATAAATGACTTTAAACACACTTATTTTAGTTGAAAAAGTCATAATTCACATCCAACAGTCGTTTGGAGTCAAAAGATTAAATGTTAAAATTTCATCGATATGGACCATTTTGGGGACGTTCGACAGGTCCGGAGTCATCGTTTTTCATCAGAAAATGAATTTTTCGGACTGTACCAAAAATGATTCAAAATGTCAAATGGATCGTGCCTCATGTTGAATAACCACTTTTTAACCCCTCAGAGTGACCAAAATTGCCATTTTTACAGAGTTTTGCTTACTCAAAAGCTTCAATTTTGACCAATTTCAGGCACATAAATGACTTTAAAACACACTTATTTTAGTTGAAAAAGTCATAATTCACATCCAACAGCTGTTTGGAGTCAAAAGATTAAATGTTAAAATTTCATCGATATGGACCATTTAAGGGACATTCGACAGGTCCGGAGTCATCGTTTTTCATCAGAAAATGAATTTTTTGGACTGTACCAAAAATGATTCAAAATGTCAAATGGATCGTGCCTCATGTTGAATAACCACTTTTTAACCCCTCAGAGTGACCAAAATTGCCATTTTTACAGAGTTTTGCTTACTCAAAAGCTTCAATTTTGACCAACTTCAGGCACATAAATGACTTTAAACACACTTATTTTAGTTGAAAAAGTCATAATTCACATCCAACAGTCGTTTGGAGTCAAAAGATTAAATGTTAAAATTTCATCGATATGGACCATTTTGGGGACGTTCGACAGGTCCGGAGTCATCGTTTTTCATCAGAAAATGAATTTTTCGGACTGTACCAAAAATGATTCAAAATGTCAAATGGATCGTGCCTCTTGTTGAATAACCACTTTTTAACCCCTCAGAGTGACCAAAATTGCCATTTTTACAGAGTTTTGCTTACTCAAAAGCTTCAATTTTGACCAATTTCAGGCACATAAATGACTTTAAACACACTTATTTTAGTTGAAAAAGTCATAATTCACATCCAACAGTCGTTTGGAGTCAAAAGATTAAATGTTAAAATTTCATCGATATGGACCATTTTGGGGACGTTCGACAGGTCCAGAGTCATCGTTTTTCATCAGAAAATGAATTTTTCGGACTGTACCAAAAATAATTCAAAATGTCAAATGGATCGTGCCTCATGTTGAATAACCACTTTTTAACCCCTCAGAGTGACCAAAATTGCCATGTTTACAGAGTTTTGCTTACTCAAAAGCTTCAATTTTGACCAATTTCAGGCACATAAATGACTTTAAACACACTTATTTTAGTTGAAAAAGTCATAATTCACATCCAACAGCTGTTTGGGGTCAAAAGATTAAATGTTAAAATTTCATCGATATGGACCATTTTGGAGACGTTCGACAGGTCCGGAGTCATCGTTTTTCATCAGAAAATGAATTTTTCGGACTGTACCAAAAATAATTCAAAATGTCAAATGGATCGTGGCTCATGTTGAATAACCACTTTTGAACCCCTCAGAGTAACCAAAATTGCCATTTTTACAGAGTTTTGCTTACTCAAAAGCTTCAATTTTGACCAATTTCAGGCACATAAATGACTTTAAACACACTTATTTTAGTTGAAAAAGTCATAATTCACATCCAACAGTCGTTTGGAGTCAAAAGATTAAATGTTAAAATTTCATCGATATGGACCATTTTGGGGACGTTCGACAGGTCCGGAGTCATTGTTTTTCATCAGAAAATGAATTTTTCGGACTGTACCAAAAATGATTCAAAATGTCAAATGGATCGTGCCTCATGTTGAATAACCACTTTTTAACCCCTCAGAGTGACCAAAATTGCCATTTTTACAGAGTTTTGCTTACTCAAAAGCTTCAATTTTGACCAATTTCAGGCACATAAATGACTTTAAACACACTTATTTTAGTTGAAAAAGTCATAATTCACATCCAACAGTCGTTTGGAGTCAAAAGATTAAATGTTAAAATTTCATCGATATGGACCATTTTGGGGACGTTCGACACGTCCGGAGTCATCGTTTTTCATCAGAAAATGAATTTTTCGGACTTTAACAAAAATGATTCAAAATGTCAAATGGATCGTGCCTCATGTTGAATAACCACTTTTGAACCCCTCAGAGTGACCAAAATTGCCATTTTTACAGAGTTTTGCTTACTCAAAAGCTTCAATTTTGACCAATTTCAGGCACATAAATGACTTTAAACACACTTATTTTAGTTGAAAAAGTCATAATTCACATCCAACAGTCGTTTGGAGTCAAAAGATTAAATGTTAAAATTTCATCGATATGGACCATTTTGGGGACGTTCGACAGGTCCGGAGTCATCGTTTTTCATCAGAAAATGAATTTTTCGGACTGTACCAAAAATGATTCAAAATGTCAAATGGATCGTGCCTCATGTTGAATAACCACTTTTTAACCCCTCAGAGTGACCAAAATTGCCATTTTTACAGAGTTTTGCTTACTCAAAAGCTTCAATTTTGACCAATTTCAGGCACATAAATGACTTTAAACACACTTATTTTAGTTGAAAAAGTCATAATTCACATCCAACAGTCGTTTGGAGTCAAAAGATTAAATGTTAAAATTTCATCGATATGGACCATTTTGGGGACGTTCGACAGGTCCGGAGTCATCGTTTTTCATCAGAAAATGAATTTTTCGGACTGCACCAAAAATGATTCAAAATGTCAAATGGATCGTGCCTCATGTTGAATAACCACTTTTTAACCCCTCCGAGTGACCAAAATTGCCATTTTTACAGAGTTTTGCTTACTCAAAAGCTTCAATTTTGACCAATTTCAGGCACATAAATGACTTTAAACACACTTATTTTAGTTGAAATAGTCATAATTCACATCCAACAGTCGTTTGGAGTCAAAAGATTAAATGTTAAAATTTCATCGATATGGACCATTTTGGGGACGTTCGACAGGTCCGGAGTCATCGTTTTTCATCAGAAAATGAATTTTTCGGACTGTACCAAAAATAATTCAAAATGTCAAATGGATCGTGCCTCATGTTGAATAACCACTTTTGAACCCCTCAGAGTGACCAAAATTGCCATTTTTACAGAGTTTTGCTTACTCAAAAGCTTCAATTTTGACCAATTTCAGGCACATAAATGACTTTAAACACACTTATTTTAGTTGAAAAAGTCATAATTCACATCCAACAGTCGTTTGGAGTCAAAAGATTAAATGTTAAAATTTCATCGATATGGACCATTTTGGGGACGTTCGACAGGTCCGGAGTCATCGTTTTTCATCAGAAAATGAATTTTTCGGACTGTACCAAAAATGATTCAAAATGTCAAATGGATCGTGCCTCATGTTGAATAACCACTTTTTAACCCCTCAGAGTGACCAAAATTGCCATTTTTACAGAGTTTTGCTTACTCAAAAGCTTCAATTTTGACCAATTTCAGGCACATAAATGACTTTAAACACACTTATTTTAGTTGAAAAAGTCATAATTCACATCCAACAGCTGTTTGGAGTCAAAAGATTAAATGTTAAAATTTCATCGATATGGACCATTTAAGGGACATTCGACAGGTCCGGAGTCATCGTTTTTCATCAGAAAATGAATTTTTTGGACTGTACCAAAAATGATTCAAAATGTCAAATGGATCGTGCCTCATGTTGAATAACCACTTTTTAACCCCTCAGAGTGACCAAAATTGCCATTTTTACAGAGTTTTGCTTACTCAAAAGCTTCAATTTTGACCAACTTCAGGCACATAAATGACTTTAAACACACTTATTTTAGTTGAAAAAGTCATAATTCACATCCAACAGTCGTTTGGAGTCAAAAGATTAAATGTTAAAATTTCATCGATATGGACCATTTTGGGGACGTTCGACAGGTCCGGAGTCATCGTTTTTCATCAGAAAATGAATTTTTCGGACTGTACCAAAAATGATTCAAAATGTCAAATGGATCGTGCCTCTTGTTGAATAACCACTTTTTAACCCCTCAGAGTGACCAAAATTGCCATTTTTACAGAGTTTTGCTTACTCAAAAGCTTCAATTTTGACCAATTTCAGGCACATAAATGACTTTAAACACACTTATTTTAGTTGAAAAAGTCATAATTCACATCCAACAGTCGTTTGGAGTCAAAAGATTAAATGTTAAAATTTCATCGATATGGACCATTTTGGGGACGTTCGACAGGTCCAGAGTCATCGTTTTTCATCAGAAAATGAATTTTTCGGACTGTACCAAAAATAATTCAAAATGTCAAATGGATCGTGCCTCATGTTGAATAACCACTTTTTAACCCCTCAGAGTGACCAAAATTGCCATGTTTACAGAGTTTTGCTTACTCACAAGCTTCAATTTTGACCAATTTCAGGCACATAAATGACTTTAAACACACTTATTTTAGTTGAAAAAGTCATAATTCACATCCAACAGCTGTTTGGGGTCAAAAGATTAAATGTTAAAATTTCATCGATATGGACCATTTTGGAGACGTTCGACAGGTCCGGAGTCATCGTTTTTCATCAGAAAATGAATTTTTCGGACTGTACCAAAAATAATTCAAAATGTCAAATGGATCGTGGCTCATGTTGAATAACCACTTTTGAACCCCTCAGAGTAACCAAAATTGCCATTTTTACAGAGTTTTGCTTACTCAAAAGCTTCAATTTTGACCAATTTCAGGCACATAAATGACTTTAAACACACTTATTTTAGTTGAAAAAGTCATAATTCACATCCAACAGTCGTTTGGAGTCAAAAGATTAAATGTTAAAATTTCATCGATATGGACCATTTTGGGGACGTTCGACAGGTCCGGAGTCATTGTTTTTCATCAGAAAATGAATTTTTCGGACTGTACCAAAAATGATTCAAAATGTCAAATGGATCGTGCCTCATGTTGAATAACCACTTTTTAACCCCTCAGAGTGACCAAAATTGCCATTTTTACAGAGTTTTGCTTACTCAAAAGCTTCAATTTTGACCAATTTCAGGCACATAAATGACTTTAAACACACTTATTTTAGTTGAAAAAGTCATAATTCACATCCAACAGTCGTTTGGAGTCAAAAGATTAAATGTTAAAATTTCATCGATATGGACCATTTTGGGGACGTTCGACACGTCCGGAGTCATCGTTTTTCATCAGAAAATGAATTTTTCGGACTGTAACAAAAATGATTCAAAATGTCAAATGGATCGTGCCTCATGTTGAATAACCACTTTTGAACCCCTCAGAGTGACCAAAATTGCCATTTTTACAGAGTTTTGCTTACTCAAAAGCTTCAATTTTGACCAATTTCAGGCACATAAATGACTTTAAACACACTTATTTTAGTTGAAAAAGTCATAATTCACATCCAACAGTCGTTTGGAGTCAAAAGATTAAATGTTAAAATTTCATCGATATGGACCATTTTGGGGACGTTCGACAGGTCCGGAGTCATCGTTTTTCATCAGAAAATGAATTTTTCGGACTGTACCAAAAATGATTCAAAATGTCAAATGGATCGTGCCTCATGTTGAATAACCACTTTTTAACCCCTCAGAGTGACCAAAATTGCCATTTTTACAGAGTTTTGCTTACTCAAAAGCTTCAATTTTGACCAATTTCAGGCACATAAATGACTTTAAACACACTTATTTTAGTTGAAAAAGTCATAATTCACATCCAACAGTCGTTTGGAGTCAAAAGATTAAATGTTAAAATTTCATCGATATGGACCATTTTGGGGACGTTCGACAGGTCCGGAGTCATCGTTTTTCATCAGAAAATGAATTTTTCGGACTGTACCAAAAATGATTCAAAATGTCAAATGGATCGTGCCTCATGTTGAATAACCACTTTTTAACCCCTCAGAGTGACCAAAATTGCCATTTTTACAGAGTTTTGCTTACTCAAAAGCTTCAATTTTGACCAATTTCAGGCACATAAATGACTTTAAACACACTTATTTTAGTTGAAAAAGTCATAATTCACATCCAACAGTCGTTTGGAGTCAAAAGATTAAATGTTAAAATTTCATCGAAATGACCATTTTGGGGACGTTCGACAGGTCCGGAGTCATCGTTTTTCATCAGAAAATGAATTTTTCGGACTGTACCAAAAATGATTCAAAATGTCAAATGGATCGTGCCTCATGTTGAATAACCACTTTTTAACCCCTCAGAGTGACCAAAATTGCCATTTTTACAGAGTTTTGCTTACTCGAAAGCTTCAATTTTGACCAATTTCAGGCACATAAATGACTTTAAACACACTTATTTTAGTTGAAAAAGTCATAATTCACATCCAACAGCTGTTTGGAGTCAAAAGATTAAATGTTAAAATTTCATCGATATGGACCATTTAAGGGACATTCGACAGGTCCGGAGTCATCGTTTTTCATCAGAAAATGAATTTTTTGGACTGTACCAAAAATGATTTAAAATGTCAAATGGATCGTGCCTCATGTTGAATAACCACTTTTTAACCCCTCAGAGTGACCAAAATTGCAATTTTTACAGAGTTTTGCTTACTCAAAAGCTTCAATTTTGACCAATTTCAGGCACATAAATGACTTTAAACACACTTATTTTAGTTGAAAAAGTCATAATTCACATCCAACAGTCGTTTGGAGTCAAAAGATTAAATGTTAAAATTTCATCGATATGGACCATTTTGGGGACGTTCGACATGTCCGGAGTCATCGTTTTTCATCAGAAAATGAATTTTTCGGACTGTACCAAAAATGATTCAAAATGTCAAATGGATCATGCCTCATGTTGAATAACCACTTTTTAACCCCTCAGAGTGACCATAATTGCCATGTTTACAGAGTTTTGCTTACTCAAAAGCTTCAATTTTGACCAATTTCAGGCACATAAATGACTTTAAACACACTTATTTTAGTTGAAAAAGTCATAATTCACATCCAACAGCTGTTTGGAGTCAAAAGATTAAATGTTAAAATTTCATCGATATGGACCATTTAAGGGACATTCGACAGGTCCGGAGTCATCGTTTTTCATCAGAAAATGAATTTTTTGGACTGTACCAAAAATGATTCAAAATGTCAAATGGATCGTGCCTCATGTTGAATAACCACTTTTTAACCCCTCAGAGTGACCAAAATTGCCATTTTTACAGAGTTTTGCTTACTCAAAAGCTTCAATTTTGACCAACTTCAGGCACATAAATGACTTTAAACACACTTATTTTAGTTGAAAAAGTCATAATTCACATCCAACAGTCGTTTGGAGTCAAAAGATTAAATGTTAAAATTTCATCGATATGGACCATTTTGGGGACGTTCGACAGGTCCGGAGTCATCGTTTTTCATCAGAAAATGAATTTTTCGGACTGTACCAAAAATGATTCAAAATGTCAAATGGATCGTGCCTCATGTTGAATAACCACTTTTTAACCCCTCAGAGTGACCAAAATTGCCATTTTTACAGAGTTTTGCTTACTCAAAAGCTTCAATTTTGACCAATTTCAGGCACATAAATGACTTTAAACACACTTATTTTAGTTGAAAAAGTCATAATTCACATCCAACAGTCGTTTGGAGTCAAAAGATTAAATGTTAAAATTTCATCGATATGGACCATTTTGGGGACGTTCGACAGGTCCGGAGTCATCGTTTTTCATCAGAAAATGAATTTTTCGGACTGTACCAAAAATGATTCAAAATGTCAAATGGATCGTGCCTCATGTTGAATAACCACTTTTTAACCCCTCAGAGTGACCAAAATTGCCATTTTTACAGAGTTTTGCTTACTCAAAAGCTTCAATTTTGACCAATTTCAGGCACATAAATGACTTTAAACACACTTATTTTAGTTGAAAAAGTCATAATTCACATCCAACTGCTGTTTGGAGTCAAAAGATTAAATGTTAAAATTTCATCGATATGGACCATTTAAGGGACATTCGACAGGTCCGGAGTCATCGTTTTTCATCAGAAAATGAATTTTTCGGACTGTACCAAAAATGATTCAAAATGTCAAATGGATCGTGCCTCATGTTGAATAACCACTTTTTAACCCCTCAGAGTGACCAAAATTGCCATTTTTACAGAGTTTTGCTTACTCAAAAGCTTCAATTTTGACCAATTTCAGGCACATAAATGACTTTAAACACACTTATTTTAGTTGAAAAAGTCATAATTCACATCCAACAGTCGTTTGGAGTCAAAAGATTAAATGTTAAAATTTCATCGATATGGACCATTTTGGGGACGTTCGACACGTCCGGAGTCATCGTTTTTCATCAGAAAATGAATTTTTCGGACTGTAACAAAAATGATTCAAAATGTCAAATGGATCGTGCCTCATGTTGAATAACCACTTTTGAACCCCTCAGAGTGACCAAAATTGCCATTTTTACAGAGTTTTGCTTACTCAAAAGCTTCAATTTTGACCAATTTCAGGCACATAAATGACTTTAAACACACTTATTTTAGTTGAAAAAGTCATAATTCACATCCAACAGTCGTTTGGAGTCAAAAGATTAAATGTTAAAATTTCATCGATATGGACCATTTTGGGGACGTTCGACAGGTCCGGAGTCATCGTTTTTCATCAGAAAATGAATTTTTCGGACTGTACCAAAAATGATTCAAAATGTCAAATGGATCGTGCCTCATGTTGAATAACCACTTTTTAACCCCTCAGAGTGACCAAAATTGCCATTTTTACAGAGTTTTGCTTACTCAAAAGCTTCAATTTTGACCAATTTCAGGCACATAAATGACTTTAAACACACTTATTTTAGTTGAAAAAGTCATAATTCACATCCAACAGTCGTTTGGAGTCAAAAGATTAAATGTTAAAATTTCATCGATATGGACCATTTTGGGGGCGTTCGACAGGTCCGGAGTCATCGTTTTTCATCAGAAAATGAATTTTTCGGACTGTACCAAAAATGATTCAAAATGTCAAATGGATCGTGCCTCATGTTGAATAACCACTTTTTAACCCCTCAGAGTGACCAAAATTGCCATTTTTACAGAGTTTTGCTTACTCAAAAGCTTCAATTTTGACCAATTTCAGGCACATAAATGACTTTAAACACACTTATTTTAGTTGAAAAAGTCATAATTCACATCCAACAGTCGTTTGGAGTCAAAAGATTAAATGTTAAAATTTCATCGAAATGACCATTTTGGGGACGTTCGACAGGTCCGGAGTCATCGTTTTTCATCAGAAAATGAATTTTTCGGACTGTACCAAAAATGATTCAAAATGTCAAATGGATCGTGCCTCATGTTGAATAACCACTTTTTAACCCCTCAGAGTGACCAAAATTGCCATTTTTACAGAGTTTTGCTTACTCGAAAGCTTCAATTTTGACCAATTTCAGGCACATAAATGACTTTAAACACACTTATTTTAGTTGAAAAAGTCATAATTCACATCCAACAGCTGTTTGGAGTCAAAAGATTAAATGTTAAAATTTCATCGATATGGACCATTTAAGGGACATTCGACAGGTCCGGAGTCATCGTTTTTCATCAGAAAATGAATTTTTTGGACTGTACCAAAAATGATTTAAAATGTCAAATGGATCGTGCCTCATGTTGAATAACCACTTTTTAACCCCTCAGAGTGACCAAAATTGCAATTTTTACAGAGTTTTGCTTACTCAAAAGCTTCAATTTTGACCAATTTCAGGCACATAAATGACTTTAAACACACTTATTTTAGTTGAAAAAGTCATAATTCACATCCAACAGTCGTTTGGAGTCAAAAGATTAAATGTTAAAATTTCATCGATATGGACCATTTTGGGGACGTTCGACATGTCCGGAGTCATCGTTTTTCATCAGAAAATGAATTTTTCGGACTGTACCAAAAATGATTCAAAATGTCAAATGGATCATGCCTCATGTTGAATAACCACTTTTTAACCCCTCAGAGTGACCATAATTGCCATGTTTACAGAGTTTTGCTTACTCAAAAGCTTCAATTTTGACCAATTTCAGGCACATAAATGACTTTAAACACACTTATTTTAGTTGAAAAAGTCATAATTCACATCCAACAGCTGTTTGGAGTCAAAAGATTAAATGTTAAAATTTCATCGATATGGACCATTTAAGGGACATTCGACAGGTCCGGAGTCATCGTTTTTCATCAGAAAATGAATTTTTTGGACTGTACCAAAAATGATTCAAAATGTCAAATGGATCGTGCCTCATGTTGAATAACCACTTTTTAACCCCTCAGAGTGACCAAAATTGCCATTTTTACAGAGTTTTGCTTACTCAAAAGCTTCAATTTTGACCAACTTCAGGCACATAAATGACTTTAAACACACTTATTTTAGTTGAAAAAGTCATAATTCACATCCAACAGTCGTTTGGAGTCAAAAGATTAAATGTTAAAATTTCATCGATATGGACCATTTTGGGGACGTTCGACAGGTCCGGAGTCATCGTTTTTCATCAGAAAATGAATTTTTCGGACTGTACCAAAAATGATTCAAAATGTCAAATGGATCGTGCCTCATGTTGAATAACCACTTTTTAACCCCTCAGAGTGACCAAAATTGCCATTTTTACAGAGTTTTGCTTACTCAAAAGCTTCAATTTTGACCAATTTCAGGCACATAAATGACTTTAAACACACTTATTTTAGTTGAAAAAGTCATAATTCACATCCAACAGTCGTTTGGAGTCAAAAGATTAAATGTTAAAATTTCATCGATATGGACCATTTTGGGGACGTTCGACAGGTCCGGAGTCATCGTTTTTCATCAGAAAATGAATTTTTCGGACTGTACCAAAAATGATTCAAAATGTCAAATGGATCGTGCCTCATGTTGAATAACCACTTTTTAACCCCTCAGAGTGACCAAAATTGCCATTTTTACAGAGTTTTGCTTACTCAAAAGCTTCAATTTTGACCAATTTCAGGCACATAAATGACTTTAAACACACTTATTTTAGTTGAAAAAGTCATAATTCACATCCAACAGCTGTTTGGAGTCAAAAGATTAAATGTTAAAATTTCATCGATATGGACCATTTAAGGGACATTCGACAGGTCCGGAGTCATCGTTTTTCATCAGAAAATGAATTTTTTGGACTGTACCAAAAATGATTCAAAATGTCAAATGGATCGTGCCTCATGTTGAATAACCACTTTTTAACCCCTCAGAGTGACCAAAATTGCCATTTTTACAGAGTTTTGCTTACTCAAAAGCTTCAATTTTGACCAACTTCAGGCACATAAATGACTTTAAACACACTTATTTTAGTTGAAAAAGTCATAATTCACATCCAACAGTCGTTTGGAGTCAAAAGATTAAATGTTAAAATTTCATCGATATGGACCATTTTGGGGACGTTCGACAGGTCCGGAGTCATCGTTTTTCATCAGAAAATGAATTTTTCGGACTGTACCAAAAATGATTCAAAATGTCAAATGGATCGTGCCTCTTGTTGAATAACCACTTTTTAACCCCTCAGAGTGACCAAAATTGCCATTTTTACAGAGTTTTGCTTACTCAAAAGCTTCAATTTTGACCAATTTCAGGCACATAAATGACTTTAAACACACTTATTTTAGTTGAAAAAGTCATAATTCACATCCAACAGTCGTTTGGAGTCAAAAGATTAAATGTTAAAATTTCATCGATATGGACCATTTTGGGGACGTTCGACAGGTCCAGAGTCATCGTTTTTCATCAGAAAATGAATTTTTCGGACTGTACCAAAAAGAATTCAAAATGTCAAATGGATCGTGCCTCATGTTGAATAACCACTTTTTAACCCCTCAGAGTGACCAAAATTGCCATGTTTACAGAGTTTTGCTTACTCACAAGCTTCAATTTTGACCAATTTCAGGCACATAAATGACTTTAAACACACTTATTTTAGTTGAAAAAGTCATAATTCACATCCAACAGCTGTTTGGGGTCAAAAGATTAAATGTTAAAATTTCATCGATATGGACCATTTTGGAGACGTTCGACAGGTCCGGAGTCATCGTTTTTCATCAGAAAATGAATTTTTCGGACTGTACCAAAAATAATTCAAAATGTCAAATGGATCGTGGCTCATGTTGAATAACCACTTTTGAACCCCTCAGAGTAACCAAAATTGCCATTTTTACAGAGTTTTGCTTACTCAAAAGCTTCAATTTTGACCAATTTCAGGCACATAAATGACTTTAAACACACTTATTTTAGTTGAAAAAGTCATAATTCACATCCAACAGTCGTTTGGAGTCAAAAGATTAAATGTTAAAATTTCATCGATATGGACCATTTTGGGGACGTTCGACAGGTCCGGAGTCATTGTTTTTCATCAGAAAATGAATTTTTCGGACTGTACCAAAAATGATTCAAAATGTCAAATGGATCGTGCCTCATGTTGAATAACCACTTTTTAACCCCTCAGAGTGACCAAAATTGCCATTTTTACAGAGTTTTGCTTACTCAAAAGCTTCAATTTTGACCAATTTCAGGCACATAAATGACTTTAAACACACTTATTTTAGTTGAAAAAGTCATAATTCACATCCAACAGTCGTTTGGAGTCAAAAGATTAAATGTTAAAATTTCATCGATATGGACCATTTTGGGGACGTTCGACACGTCCGGAGTCATCGTTTTTCATCAGAAAATGAATTTTTCGGACTGTAACAAAAATGATTCAAAATGTCAAATGGATCGTGCCTCATGTTGAATAACCACTTTTGAACCCCTCAGAGTGACCAAAATTGCCATTTTTACAGAGTTTTGCTTACTCAAAAGCTTCAATTTTGACCAATTTCAGGCACATAAATGACTTTAAACACACTTATTTTAGTTGAAAAAGTCATAATTCACATCCAACAGTCGTTTGGAGTCAAAAGATTAAATGTTAAAATTTCATCGATATGGACCATTTTGGGGACGTTCGACAGGTCCGGAGTCATCGTTTTTCATCAGAAAATGAATTTTTCGGACTGTACCAAAAATGATTCAAAATGTCAAATGGATCGTGCCTCATGTTGAATAACCACTTTTTAACCCCTCAGAGTGACCAAAATTGCCATTTTTACAGAGTTTTGCTTACTCAAAAGCTTCAATTTTGACCAATTTCAGGCACATAAATGACTTTAAACACACTTATTTTAGTTGAAAAAGTCATAATTCACATCCAACAGTCGTTTGGAGTCAAAAGATTAAATGTTAAAATTTCATCGATATGGACCATTTTGGGGACGTTCGACAGGTCCGGAGTCATCGTTTTTCATCAGAAAATGAATTTTTCGGACTGTACCAAAAATGATTCAAAATGTCAAATGGATCGTGCCTCATGTTGAATAACCACTTTTTAACCCCTCAGAGTGACCAAAATTGCCATTTTTACAGAGTTTTGCTTACTCAAAAGCTTCAATTTTGACCAATTTCAGGCACATAAATGACTTTAAACACACTTATTTTAGTTGAAAAAGTCATAATTCACATCCAACAGTCGTTTGGAGTCAAAAGATTAAATGTTAAAATTTCATCGAAATGACCATTTTGGGGACGTTCGACAGGTCCGGAGTCATCGTTTTTCATCAGAAAATGAATTTTTCGGACTGTACCAAAAATGATTCAAAATGTCAAATGGATCGTGCCTCATGTTGAATAACCACTTTTTAACCCCTCAGAGTGACCAAAATTGCCATTTTTACAGAGTTTTGCTTACTCGAAAGCTTCAATTTTGACCAATTTCAGGCACATAAATGACTTTAAACACACTTATTTTAGTTGAAAAAGTCATAATTCACATCCAACAGCTGTTTGGAGTCAAAAGATTAAATGTTAAAATTTCATCGATATGGACCATTTAAGGGACATTCGACAGGTCCGGAGTCATCGTTTTTCATCAGAAAATGAATTTTTTGGACTGTACCAAAAATGATTTAAAATGTCAAATGGATCGTGCCTCATGTTGAATAACCACTTTTTAACCCCTCAGAGTGACCAAAATTGCAATTTTTACAGAGTTTTGCTTACTCAAAAGCTTCAATTTTGACCAATTTCAGGCACATAAATGACTTTAAACACACTTATTTTAGTTGAAAAAGTCATAATTCACATCCAACAGTCGTTTGGAGTCAAAAGATTAAATGTTAAAATTTCATCGATATGGACCATTTTGGGGACGTTCGACATGTCCGGAGTCATCGTTTTTCATCAGAAAATGAATTTTTCGGACTGTACCAAAAATGATTCAAAATGTCAAATGGATCATGCCTCATGTTGAATAACCACTTTTTAACCCCTCAGAGTGACCATAATTGCCATGTTTACAGAGTTTTGCTTACTCAAAAGCTTCAATTTTGACCAATTTCAGGCACATAAATGACTTTAAACACACTTATTTTAGTTGAAAAAGTCATAATTCACATCCAACAGCTGTTTGGAGTCAAAAGATTAAATGTTAAAATTTCATCGATATGGACCATTTAAGGGACATTCGACAGGTCCGGAGTCATCGTTTTTCATCAGAAAATGAATTTTTTGGACTGTACCAAAAATGATTCAAAATGTCAAATGGATCGTGCCTCATGTTGAATAACCACTTTTTAACCCCTCAGAGTGACCAAAATTGCCATTTTTACAGAGTTTTGCTTACTCAAAAGCTTCAATTTTGACCAACTTCAGGCACATAAATGACTTTAAACACACTTATTTTAGTTGAAAAAGTCATAATTCACATCCAACAGTCGTTTGGAGTCAAAAGATTAAATGTTAAAATTTCATCGATATGGACCATTTTGGGGACGTTCGACAGGTCCGGAGTCATCGTTTTTCATCAGAAAATGAATTTTTCGGACTGTACCAAAAATGATTCAAAATGTCAAATGGATCGTGCCTCATGTTGAATAACCACTTTTTAACCCCTCAGAGTGACCAAAATTGCCATTTTTACAGAGTTTTGCTTACTCAAAAGCTTCAATTTTGACCAATTTCAGGCACATAAATGACTTTAAACACACTTATTTTAGTTGAAAAAGTCATAATTCACATCCAACAGCTGTTTGGAGTCAAAAGATTAAATGTTAAAATTTCATCGATATGGACCATTTAAGGGACATTCGACAGGTCCGGAGTCATCGTTTTTCATCAGAAAATGAATTTTTTGGACTGTACCAAAAATGATTCAAAATGTCAAATGGATCGTGCCTCATGTTGAATAACCACTTTTTAACCCCTCAGAGTGACCAAAATTGCCATTTTTACAGAGTTTTGCCTACTCAAAAGCTTCAATTTTAACCAATTTCAGGCACATAAATGACTTTAAACACACTTATTTTAGTTGAAAAAGTCATAATTCACATCCAACAGTCGTTTGGGGTCAAAAGATTAAATGTTAAAATTTCATCGATATGGACCATTTTGGAGACGTTCGACAGGTCCGGAGTCATCGTTTTTCATCAGAAAATGAATTTTTCGGACTGTACCAAAAATATTTCAAAATGTCAAATGGATCGTGGCTCATGTTGAATAACCACTTTTGAACCCCTCAGAGTAACCAAAATTGCCATTTTTACAGAGTTTTGCTTACTCAAAAGCTTCAATTTTGACCAATTTCAGGCACATAAATGACTTTAAACACACTTATTTTAGTTGAAAAAGTCATAATTCACATCCAACAGTCGTTTGGAGTCAAAAGATTAAATGTTAAAATTTCATCGATATGGACCATTTTGGGGACGTTCGACAGGTCCGGAGTCATTGTTTTTCATCAGAAAATGAATTTTTCGGACTGTACCAAAAATGATTCAAAATGTCAAATGGATCGTGCCTCATGTTGAATAACCACTTTTTAACCCCTCAGAGTGACCAAAATTGCCATTTTTACAGAGTTTTGCTTACTCAAAAGCTTCAATTTTGACCAATTTCAGGCACATAAATGACTTTAAACACACTTATTTTAGTTGAAAAAGTCATAATTCACATCCAACAGTCGTTTGGAGTCAAAAGATTAAATGTTAAAATTTCATCGATATGGACCATTTTGGGGACGTTCGACACGTCCGGAGTCATCGTTTTTCATCAGAAAATGAATTTTTTGGACTGTAACAAAAATGATTCAAAATGTCAAATGGATCGTGCCTCATGTTGAATAACCACTTTTGAACCCCTCAGAGTGACCAAAATTGCCATTTTTACAGAGTTTTGCTTACTCAAAAGCTTCAATTTTGACCAATTTCAGGCACATAAATGACTTTAAACACACTTATTTTAGTTGAAAAAGTCATAATTCACATCCAACAGTCGTTTGGAGTCAAAAGATTAAATGTTAAAATTTCATCGATATGGACCATTTTGGGGACGTTCGACACGTCCGGAGTCATCGTTTTTCATCAGAAAATGAATTTTTTGGACTGTAACAAAAATGATTCAAAATGTCAAATGGATCGTGCCTCATGTTGAATAACCACTTTTGAACCCCTCAGAGTGACCAAAATTGCCATTTTTACAGAGTTTTGCTTACTCAAAAGCTTCAATTTTGACCAATTTCAGGCACATAAATGACTTTAAACACACTTATTTTAGTTGAAAAAGTCATAATTCACATCCAACAGTCGTTTGGAGTCAAAAGATTAAATGTTAAAATTTCATCGATATGGACCATTTTGGGGACGTTCGACAGGTCCGGAGTCATCGTTTTTCATCAGAAAATGAATTTTTCGGACTGTACCAAAAATGATTCAAAATGTCAAATGGATCGTGCCTCATGTTGAATAACCACTTTTTAACCCCTCAGAGTGACCAAAATTGCCATTTTTACAGAGTTTTGCTTACTCAAAAGCTTCAATTTTGACCAATTTCAGGCACATAAATGACTTTAAACACACTTATTTTAGTTGAAAAAGTCATAATTCACATCCAACAGTCGTTTGGAGTCAAAAGATTAAATGTTAAAATTTCATCGATATGGACAATTTTGGGGACGTTCGACAGGTCCGGAGTCATCGTTTTTCATCAGAAAATGAATTTTTCGGACTGCACCAAAAATGATTCAAAATGTCAAATGGATCGTGCCTCATGTTGAATAACCACTTTTTAACCCCTCCGAGTGACCAAAATTGCCATTTTTACAGAGTTTTGCTTACTCAAAAGCTTCAATTTTGACCAATTTCAGGCACATAAATGACTTTAAACACACTTATTTTAGTTGAAATAGTCATAATTCACATCCAACAGTCGTTTGGAGTCAAAAGATTAAATGTTAAAATTTCATCGATATGGACCATTTTGGGGACGTTCGACAGGTCCGGAGTCATCGTTTTTCATCAGAAAATGAATTTTTCGGACTGTACCAAAAATAATTCAAAATGTCAAATGGATCGTGCCTCATGTTGAATAACCACTTTTGAACCCCTCAGAGTGACCAAAATTGCCATTTTTACAGAGTTTTGCTTACTCAAAAGCTTCAATTTTGACCAATTTCAGGCACATAAATGACTTTAAACACACTTATTTTAGTTGAAAAAGTCATAATTCACATCCAACAGTCGTTTGGAGTCAAAAGATTAAATGTTAAAATTTCATCGATATGGACCATTTTGGGGACGTTCGACAGGTCCGGAGTCATCGTTTTTCATCAGAAAATGAATTTTTCGGACTGTACCAAAAATGATTCAAAATGTCAAATGGATCGTGCCTCATGTTGAATAACCACTTTTTAACCCCTCAGAGTGACCAAAATTGCCATTTTTACAGAGTTTTGCTTACTCAAAAGCTTCAATTTTGACCAATTTCAGGCACATAAATGACTTTAAACACACTTATTTTAGTTGAAAAAGTCATAATTCACATCCAACAGCTGTTTGGAGTCAAAAGATTAAATGTTAAAATTTCATCGATATGGACCATTTAAGGGACATTCGACAGGTCCGGAGTCATCGTTTTTCATCAGAAAATGAATTTTTTGGACTGTACCAAAAATGATTCAAAATGTCAAATGGATCGTGCCTCATGTTGAATAACCACTTTTTAACCCCTCAGAGTGACCAAAATTGCCATTTTTACAGAGTTTTGCTTACTCAAAAGCTTCAATTTTGACCAACTTCAGGCACATAAATGACTTTAAACACACTTATTTTAGTTGAAAAAGTCATAATTCACATCCAACAGTCGTTTGGAGTCAAAAGATTAAATGTTAAAATTTCATCGATATGGACCATTTTGGGGACGTTCGACAGGTCCGGAGTCATCGTTTTTCATCAGAAAATGAATTTTTCGGACTGTACCAAAAATGATTCAAAATGTCAAATGGATCGTGCCTCTTGTTGAATAACCACTTTTTAACCCCTCAGAGTGACCAAAATTGCCATTTTTACAGAGTTTTGCTTACTCAAAAGCTTCAATTTTGACCAATTTCAGGCACATAAATGACTTTAAACACACTTATTTTAGTTGAAAAAGTCATAATTCACATCCAACAGTCGTTTGGAGTCAAAAGATTAAATGTTAAAATTTCATCGATATGGACCATTTTGGGGACGTTCGACAGGTCCAGAGTCATCGTTTTTCATCAGAAAATGAATTTTTCGGACTGTACCAAAAATAATTCAAAATGTCAAATGGATCGTGCCTCATGTTGAATAACCACTTTTTAACCCCTCAGAGTGACCAAAATTGCCATGTTTACAGAGTTTTGCTTACTCAAAAGCTTCAATTTTGACCAATTTCAGGCACATAAATGACTTTAAACACACTTATTTTAGTTGAAAAAGTCATAATTCACATCCAACAGCTGTTTGGGGTCAAAAGATTAAATGTTAAAATTTCATCGATATGGACCATTTTGGAGACGTTCGACAGGTCCGGAGTCATCGTTTTTCATCAGAAAATGAATTTTTCGGACTGTACCAAAAATAATTCAAAATGTCAAATGGATCGTGGCTCATGTTGAATAACCACTTTTGAACCCCTCAGAGTAACCAAAATTGCCATTTTTACAGAGTTTTGCTTACTCAAAAGCTTCAATTTTGACCAATTTCAGGCACATAAATGACTTTAAACACACTTATTTTAGTTGAAAAAGTCATAATTCACATCCAACAGTCGTTTGGAGTCAAAAGATTAAATGTTAAAATTTCATCGATATGGACCATTTTGGGGACGTTCGACAGGTCCGGAGTCATTGTTTTTCATCAGAAAATGAATTTTTCGGACTGTACCAAAAATGATTCAAAATGTCAAATGGATCGTGCCTCATGTTGAATAACCACTTTTTAACCCCTCAGAGTGACCAAAATTGCCATTTTTACAGAGTTTTGCTTACTCAAAAGCTTCAATTTTGACCAATTTCAGGCACATAAATGACTTTAAACACACTTATTTTAGTTGAAAAAGTCATAATTCACATCCAACAGTCGTTTGGAGTCAAAAGATTAAATGTTAAAATTTCATCGATATGGACCATTTTGGGGACGTTCGACACGTCCGGAGTCATCGTTTTTCATCAGAAAATGAATTTTTCGGACTGTAACAAAAATGATTCAAAATGTCAAATGGATCGTGCCTCATGTTGAATAACCACTTTTGAACCCCTCAGAGTGACCAAAATTGCCATTTTTACAGAGTTTTGCTTACTCAAAAGCTTCAATTTTGACCAATTTCAGGCACATAAATGACTTTAAACACACTTATTTTAGTTGAAAAAGTCATAATTCACATCCAACAGTCGTTTGGAGTCAAAAGATTAATGTTAAAATTTCATCGATATGGACCATTTTGGGGACGTTCGACAGGTCCGGAGTCATCGTTTTTCATCAGAAAATGAATTTTTCGGACTGTACCAAAAATGATTCAAAATGTCAAATGGATCGTGCCTCATGTTGAATAACCACTTTTTAACCCCTCAGAGTGACCAAAATTGCCATTTTTACAGAGTTTTGCTTACTCAAAAGCTTCAATTTTGACCAATTTCAGGCACATAAATGACTTTAAACACACTTATTTTAGTTGAAAAAGTCATAATTCACATCCAACAGTCGTTTGGAGTCAAAAGATTAAATGTTAAAATTTCATCGATATGGACCATTTTGGGGACGTTCGACAGGTCCGGAGTCATCGTTTTTCATCAGAAAATGAATTTTTCGGGACTGTACCAAAAATGATTCAAAATGTCAAATGGATCGTGCCTCATGTTGAATAACCACTTTTTAACCCCTCAGAGTGACCAAAATTGCCATTTTTACAGAGTTTTGCTTACTCAAAAGCTTCAATTTTGACCAATTTCAGGCACATAAATGACTTTAAACACACTTATTTTAGTTGAAAAAGTCATAATTCACATCCAACAGTCGTTTGGAGTCAAAAGATTAAATGTTAAAATTTCATCGAAATGACCATTTTGGGGACGTTCGACAGGTCCGGAGTCATCGTTTTTCATCAGAAAATGAATTTTTCGGACTGTACCAAAATGATTCAAAATGTCAAATGGATGGTGCCTCATGTTGAATAACCACTTTTTAACCCCTCAGAGTGACCAAAATTGCCATTTTTACAGAGTTTTGCTTACTCGAAAGCTTCAATTTTGACCAATTTCAGGCACATAAATGACTTTAAACACACTTATTTTAGTTGAAAAAGTCATAATTCACATCCAACAGCTGTTTGGAGTCAAAAGATTAAATGTTAAAATTTCATCGATATGGACCATTTAAGGGACATTCGACAGGTCCGGAGTCATCGTTTTTCATCAGAAAATGAATTTTTTGGACTGTACCAAAAATGATTTAAAATGTCAAATGGATCGTGCCTCATGTTGAATAACCACTTTTTAACCCCTCAGAGTGACCAAAATTGCAATTTTTACAGAGTTTTGCTTACTCAAAAGCTTCAATTTTGACCAATTTCAGGCACATAAATGACTTTAAACACACTTATTTTAGTTGAAAAAGTCATAATTCACATCCAACAGTCGTTTGGAGTCAAAAGATTAAATGTTTAAAATTTCATCGATATGGACCATTTTGGGGACGTTCGACATGTCCGGAGTCATCGTTTTTCATCAGAAAATGAATTTTTCGGACTGTACCAAAAATGATTCAAAATGTCAAATGGATCATGCCTCATGTTGAATAACCACTTTTTAACCCCTCAGAGTGACCATAATTGCCATGTTTACAGAGTTTTGCTTACTCAAAAGCTTCAATTTTGACCAATTTCAGGCACATAAATGACTTTAAACACACTTATTTTTAGTTGAAAAAGTCATAATTCACATCCAACAGCTGTTTGGAGTCAAAAGATTAAATGTTAAAATTTCATCGATATGGACCATTTAAGGGACATTCGACAGGTCCGGAGTCATCGTTTTTTCATCAGAAAATGAATTTTTTGGACTGTACCAAAAATGATTCAAAATGTCAAATGGATCGTGCCTCATGTTGAATAACCACTTTTTAACCCCTCAGAGTGACCAAAATTGCCATTTTTACAGAGTTTTGCTTACTCAAAAGCTTCAATTTTGACCAACTTCAGGCACATAAATGACTTTAAACACACTTATTTTAGTTGAAAAAGTCATAATTCACATCCAAACAGTCGTTTGGAGTCAAAAGATTAAATGTTAAAATTTCATCGATATGGACCATTTTGGGGACGTTCGACAGGTCCGGAGTCATCGTTTTTCATCAGAAAATGAATTTTTCGGGACTGTACCAAAAATGATTCAAAATGTCAAATGGATCGTGCCTCATGTTGAATAACCACTTTTTAACCCCTCAGAGTGACCAAAATTGCCATTTTTACAGAGTTTTGCTTACTCAAAAGCTTCAATTTTGACCAATTTCAGGCACATAAATGACTTTAAACACACTTATTTTAGTTGAAAAAGTCATAATTCACATCCAACAGCTGTTTGGAGTCAAAAGATTAAATGTTAAAATTTCATCGATATGGACCATTTAAGGGACATTCGACAGGTCCGGAGTCATCGTTTTTCATCAGAAAATGAATTTTTTGGACTGTACCAAAAATGATTCAAAATGTCAAATGGATCGTGCCTCATGTTGAATAACCACTTTTTAACCCCTCAGAGTGACCAAAATTGCCATTTTTACAGAGTTTTGCTTACTCAAAAGCTTCAATTTTAACCAATTTCAGGCACATAAATGACTTTAAACACACTTATTTTAGTTGAAAAAGTCATAATTCACATCCAACAGTCGTTTGGGGTCAAAAGATTAAATGTTAAAATTTCATCGATATGGACCATTTTGGAGACGTTCGACAGGTCCGGAGTCATCGTTTTTCATCAGAAAATGAATTTTTCGGGACTGTACCAAAAATATTTCAAAATGTCAAATGGATCGTGCTCATGTTGAATAACCACTTTTGAACCCCTCAGAGTAACCAAAATTGCCATTTTTACAGAGTTTTGCTTACTCAAAAGCTTCAATTTTGACCAATTTCAGGCACATAAATGACTTTAAACACACTTATTTTAGTTGAAAAAGTCATAATTCACATCCAACAGTCGTTTGGAGTCAAAAGATTAAATGTTAAAATTTCATCGATATGGACCATTTTGGGGACGTTCGACAGGTCCGGAGTCATTGTTTTTCATCAGAAAATGAATTTTTCGGACTGTACCAAAAATGATTCAAAATGTCAAATGGATCGTGCCTCATGTTGAATAACCACTTTTTAACCCCTCAGAGTGACCAAAATTGCCATTTTTACAGAGTTTTGCTTACTCAAAAGCTTCAATTTTGACCAATTTCAGGCACATAAATGACTTTAAACACACTTATTTTAGTTGAAAAAGTCATAATTCACATCCAACAGTCGTTTGGAGTCAAAAGATTAAATGTTAAAATTTCATCGATATGGACCATTTTGGGGACGTTCGACACGTCCGGAGTCATCGTTTTTCATCAGAAAATGAATTTTTTGGACTGTAACAAAAATGATTCAAAATGTCAAATGGATCGTGCCTCATGTTGAATAACCACTTTTGAACCCCTCAGAGTGACCAAAATTGCCATTTTTACAGAGTTTTGCTTACTCAAAAGCTTCAATTTTGACCAATTTCAGGCACATAAATGACTTTAAACACACTTATTTTAGTTGAAAAAGTCATAATTCACATCCAACAGTCGTTTGGAGTCAAAAGATTAAATGTTAAAATTTCATCGATATGGACCATTTTGGGGACGTTCGACAGGTCCGGAGTCATCGTTTTTCATCAGAAAATGAATTTTTCGGACTGTACCAAAAATGATTCAAAATGTCAAATGGATCGTGCCTCATGTTGAATAACCACTTTTTAACCCCTCAGAGTGACCAAAATTGCCATTTTTACAGAGTTTTGCTTACTCAAAAGCTTCAATTTTGACCAATTTCAGGCACATAAATGACTTTAAACACACTTATTTTAGTTGAAAAAGTCATAATTCACATCCAACAGTCGTTTGGAGTCAAAAGATTAAATGTTAAAATTTCATCGATATGGACCATTTTGGGGACGTTCGACAGGTCCGGAGTCATCGTTTTTCATCAGAAAATGAATTTTTCGGACTGCACCCAAAAATGATTCAAAATGTCAAATGGATCGTGCCTCATGTTGAATAACCACTTTTTAACCCCTCCGAGTGACCAAAATTGCCATTTTTACAGAGTTTTGCTTACTCAAAAGCTTCAATTTTGACCAATTTCAGGCACATAAATGACTTTAAACACACTTATTTTAGTTGAAATAGTCATAATTCACATCCAACAGTCGTTTGGAGTCAAAAGATTAAATGTTAAAATTTCATCGATATGGACCATTTTGGGGACGTTCGACAGGTCCGGAGTCATCGTTTTTCATCAGAAAATGAATTTTTCGGACTGTACCAAAAATAATTCAAAATGTCAAATGGATCGTGCCTCATGTTGAATAACCACTTTTGAACCCCTCAGAGTGACCAAAATTGCCATTTTTACAGAGTTTTGCTTACTCAAAAGCTTCAATTTTGACCAATTTCAGGCACATAAATGACTTTAAACACACTTATTTTAGTTGAAAAAGTCATAATTCACATCCAACAGTCGTTTGGAGTCAAAAGATTAAATGTTAAAATTTCATCGATATGGACCATTTTGGGGACGTTCGACAGGTCCGGAGTCATCGTTTTTTCATCAGAAAATGAATTTTTCGGACTGTACCAAAAATGATTCAAAATGTCAAATGGATCGTGCCTCATGTTGAATAACCACTTTTTAACCCCTCAGAGTGACCAAAATTGCCATTTTTACAGAGTTTTGCTTACTCAAAAGCTTCAATTTTGACCAATTTCAGGCACATAAATGACTTTAAACACACTTATTTTAGTTGAAAAAGTCATAATTCACATCCAACAGCTGTTTGGAGTCAAAAGATTAAATGTTAAAATTTCATCGATATGGACCATTTAAGGGGACATTCGACAGGTCCGGAGTCATCGTTTTTCATCAGAAAATGAATTTTTTGGGACTGTACCAAAAATGATTCAAAATGTCAAATGGATCGTGCCTCATGTTGAATAACCACTTTTTAACCCCTCAGAGTGACCAAAATTGCCATTTTTACAGAGTTTTGCTTACTCAAAAGCTTCAATTTTGACCAACTTCAGGCACATAAATGACTTTAAACACACTTATTTTAGTTGAAAAAGTCATAATTCACATCCAACAGTCGTTTGGAGTCAAAAGATTAAATGTTAAAATTTCATCGATATGGACCATTTTGGGGACGTTCGACAGGTCCGGAGTCATCGTTTTTCATCAGAAAATGAATTTTTCGGACTGTACCAAAAATGATTCAAAATGTCAAATGGATCGTGCCTCTTGTTGAATAACCACTTTTTAACCCCTCAGAGTGACCAAAATTGCCATTTTTACAGAGTTTTGCTTACTCAAAAGCTTCAATTTTGACCAATTTCAGGCACATAAATGACTTTAAACACACTTATTTTAGTTGAAAAAGTCATAATTCACATCCAACAGTCGTTTGGAGTCAAAAGATTAAATGTTAAAATTTCATCGATATGGACCATTTTGGGGACGTTCGACAGGTCCAGAGTCATCGTTTTTCATCAGAAAATGAATTTTTTCGGACTGTACCAAAAATAATTCAAAATGTCAAATGGATCGTGCCTCATGTTGAATAACCACTTTTTAACCCCTCAGAGTGACCAAAATTGCCATGTTTACAGAGTTTTGCTTACTCAAAAGCTTCAATTTTGACCAATTTCAGGCACATAAATGACTTTAAACACACTTATTTTAGTTGAAAAAGTCATAATTCACATCCAACAGCTGTTTGGGGTCAAAAGATTAAATGTTAAAATTTCATCGATATGGACCATTTTGGAGACGTTCGACAGGTCCGGAGTCATCGTTTTTCATCAGAAAATGAATTTTTCGGACTGTACCAAAAATAATTCAAAATGTCAAATGGATCGTGGCTCATGTTGAATAACCACTTTGAACCCCTCAGAGTAACCAAAATTGCCATTTTTACAGAGTTTTGCTTACTCAAAAGCTTCAATTTTGACCAATTTCAGGCACATAAATGACTTTAAAACACACTTATTTTAGTTGAAAAAGTCATAATTCACATCCAACAGTCGTCGTTTGGAGTCAAAAGATTAAATGTTAAAATTTCATCGATATGGACCATTTTGGGACGTTCGACAGGTCCGGAGTCATTGTTTTTCATCAGAAAATGAATTTTTCGGACTGTACCAAAATGATTCAAAATGTCAAATGGATCGTGCCTCATGTTGAATAACCACTTTTTAACCCCTCAGAGTGACCAAATTGCCATTTTTACAGAGTTTTGCTTACTCAAAAGCTTCAATTTTGACCAATTTCAGGCACATAAATGACTTTAAACACACTTATTTTAGTTGAAAAAGTCATAATTCACATCCAACAGTCGTTTGGAGTCAAAAGATTAAATGTTAAAATTTCATCGATATGGACCATTTTGGGGACGTTCGACACGTCCGGAGTCATCGTTTTTCATCAGAAAATGAATTTTTCGGACTGTAACAAAAATGATTCAAAATGTCAAATGGATCGTGCCTCATGTTGAATAACCACTTTTGAACCCCTCAGAGTGACCAAAATTGCCATTTTTACAGAGTTTTGCTTACTCAAAAGCTTCAATTTTGACCAATTTCAGGCACATAAATGACTTTAAACACACTTATTTTAGTTGAAAAAGTCATAATTCACATCCAACAGTCGTTTGGAGTCAAAAGATTAAATGTTAAAATTTCATCGATATGGACCATTTTGGGGACGTTCGACAGGTCCGGAGTCATCGTTTTTCATCAGAAAATGAATTTTTCGGACTGTACCAAAAATGATTCAAAATGTCAAATGGATCGTGCCTCATGTTGAATAACCACTTTTTAACCCCTCAGAGTGACCAAAATTGCCATTTTTACAGAGTTTTGCTTACTCAAAAGCTTCAATTTTGACCAATTTCAGGCACATAAATGACTTTAAACACACTTATTTTAGTTGAAAAAGTCATAATTCACATCCAACAGTCGTTTGGAGTCAAAAGATTAAATGTTAAAATTTCATCGATATGGACCATTTTGGGACGTTCGACAGGTCCGGAGTCATCGTTTTTCATCAGAAAATGAATTTTTCGGACTGTACCAAAAATAATTCAAAATGTCAAATGGATCGTGCCTCATGTTGAATAACCACTTTTTAACCCCTCAGAGTGACCAAAATTGCCATGTTTACAGAGTTTTGCTTACTCAAAAGCTTCAATTTTGACCAATTTCAGGCACATAAATGACTTTAAACACACTTATTTTAGTTGAAAAAGTCATAATTCACATCCAACAGCTGTTTGGGGTCAAAAGATTAAATGTTAAAATTTCATCGATATGGACCATTTTGGAGACGTTCGACAGGTCCGGAGTCATCGTTTTTCATCAGAAAATGAATTTTTCGGACTGTACCAAAAATAATTCAAAATGTCAAATGGATCGTGGCTCATGTTGAATAACCACTTTTGAACCCCTCAGAGTAACCAAAATTGCCATTTTTACAGAGTTTTGCTTACTCAAAAGCTTCAATTTTGACCAATTTCAGGCACATAAATGACTTTAAACACACTTATTTTAGTTGAAAAAGTCATAATTCACATCCAACAGTCGTTTGGAGTCAAAAGATTAAATGTTAAAATTTCATCGATATGGACCATTTTGGGGACGTTCGACAGGTCCGGAGTCATTGTTTTTCATCAGAAAATGAATTTTTCGGACTGTACCAAAAATGATTCAAAATGTCAAATGGATCGTGCCTCATGTTGAATAACCACTTTTTAACCCCTCAGAGTGACCAAAATTGCCATTTTTACAGAGTTTTGCTTACTCAAAAGCTTCAATTTTGACCAATTTCAGGCACATAAATGACTTTAAACACACTTATTTTAGTTGAAAAAGTCATAATTCACATCCAATAGTCGTTTGGAGTCAAAAGATTAAATGTTAAAATTTCATCGATATGGACCATTTTGGGGACGTTCGACACGTCCGGAGTCATCGTTTTTCATCAGAAAATGAATTTTTCGGACTGTAACAAAAATGATTCAAAATGTCAAATGGATCGTGCCTCATGTTGAATAACCACTTTTGAACCCCTCAGAGTGACCAAAATTGCCATTTTTACAGAGTTTTGCTTACTCAAAAGCTTCAATTTTGACCAATTTCAGGCACATAAATGACTTTAAACACACTTATTTTAGTTGAAAAAGTCATAATTCACATCCAACAGTCGTTTGGAGTCAAAAGATTAAATGTTAAAATTTCATCGATATGGACCATTTTGGGGACGTTCGACAGGTCCGGAGTCATCGTTTTTCATCAGAAAATGAATTTTTCGGACTGTACCAAAAATGATTCAAAATGTCAAATGGATCGTGCCTCATGTTGAATAACCACTTTTTAACCCCTCAGAGTGACCAAAATTGCCATTTTTACAGAGTTTTGCTTACTCAAAAGCTTCAATTTTGACCAATTTCAGGCACATAAATGACTTTAAACACACTTATTTTAGTTGAAAAAGTCATAATTCACATCCAACAGTCGTTTGGAGTCAAAAGATTAAATGTTAAAATTTCATCGATATGGACCATTTTGGGGACGTTCGACAGGTCCGGAGTCATCGTTTTTCATCAGAAAATGAATTTTTCGGACTGTACCAAAAATGATTCAAAATGTCAAATGGATCGTGCCTCATGTTGAATAACCACTTTTTAACCCCTCAGAGTGACCAAAATTGCCATTTTTACAGAGTTTTGCTTACTCGAAAGCTTCAATTTTGACCAATTTCAGGCACATAAATGACTTTAAACACACTTATTTTAGTTGAAAAAGTCATAATTCACATCCAACAGCTGTTTGGAGTCAAAAGATTAAATTTTAAAATTTCATCGATATGGACCATTTAAGGGACATTCGACAGGTCCGGAGTCATCGTTTTTCATCAGAAAATGAATTTTTTGGACTGTACCAAAAATGATTTAAAATGTCAAATGGATCGTGCCTCATGTTGAATAACCACTTTTTAACCCCTCAGAGTGACCAAAATTGCAATTTTTACAGAGTTTTGCTTACTCAAAAGCTTCAATTTTGACCAATTTCAGGCACATAAATGACTTTAAACACACTTATTTTAGTTGAAAAAGTCATAATTCACATCCAACAGTCGTTTGGAGTCAAAAGATTAAATGTTAAAATTTCATCGATATGGACCATTTTGGGGACGTTCGACATGTCCGGAGTCATCGTTTTTCATCAGAAAATGAATTTTTCGGACTGTACCAAAAATGCTTCAAAATGTCAAATGGATCATGCCTCATGTTGAATAACCACTTTTTAACCCCTCAGAGTGACCATAATTGCCATGTTTACAGAGTTTTGCTTACTCAAAAGCTTCAATTTTGACCAATTTCAGGCACATAAATGACTTTAAACACACTTATTTTAGTTGAAAAAGTCATAATTCACATCCAACAGCTGTTTGGAGTCAAAAGATTAAATGTTAAAATTTCATCGATATGGACCATTTAAGGGACATTCGACAGGTCCGGAGTCATCGTTTTTCATCAGAAAATGAATTTTTTGGACTGTACCAAAAATGATTCAAAATGTCAAATGGATCGTGCCTCATGTTGAATAACCACTTTTTAACCCCTCAGAGTGACCAAAATTGCCATTTTTACAGAGTTTTGCTTACTCAAAAGCTTCAATTTTGACCAACTTCAGGCACATAAATGACTTTAAACACACTTATTTTAGTTGAAAAAGTCATAATTCACATCCAACAGTCGTTTGGAGTCAAAAGATTAAATGTTAAAATTTCATCGATATGGACCATTTTGGGGACGTTCGACATGTCCGGAGTCATCGTTTTTCATCAGAAAATGAATTTTTCGGACTGCACCAAAAATGATTCAAAATGTCAAATGGATCGTGCCTCATGTTGAATAACCACTTTTTAACCCCTCAGAGTGACCAAAATTACCATTTTTACAGAGTTTTGCTTACTCAAAAGCTTCAATTTTGACCAATTTCAGGCACATAAATGACTTTAAACACACTTATTTTAGTTGAAAAAGTCATAATTCACATCCAACAGCTGTTTGGAGTCAAAAGATTAAATGTTAAAATTTCATCGATATGGACCATTTAAGGGACATTCGACAGGTCCGGAGTCATCGTTTTTCATCAGAAAATGAATTTTTCGGACTGTACCAAAAATGATTCAAAATGTCAAATGGATCGTGCCTCATGTTGAATAACCACTTTTTAACCCCTCAGAGTGACCGAAATTGCCATTTTTACAGAGTTTTGCTTACTCAAAAGCTTCAATTTTGACCAATTTCAGGCACATAAATGACTTTAAACACACTTATTTTAGTTGAAAAAGTCATAATTCACATCCAACAGTCGTTTGGAGTCAAAAGATTAAATGTTAAAATTTCATCGATATGGACCATTTAAGGGACATTCGACAGGTCCGGAGTCATCGTTTTTCATCAGAAAATGAATTTTTTGGACTGTACCAAAAATGATTCAAAATGTCAAATGGATCGTGCCTCATGTTGAATAACCACTTTTTAACCCCTCAGAGTGACCAAAATTGCCATTTTTACAGAGTTTTGCTTACTCAAAAGCTTCAATTTTGACCAACTTCAGGCACATAAATGACTTTAAACACACTTATTTTAGTTGAAAAAGTCATAATTCACATCCAACAGTCGTTTGGAGTCAAAAGATTAAATGTTAAAATTTCATCGATATGGACCATTTTGGGGACGTTCGACAGGTCCGGAGTCATCGTTTTTAATCAGAAAATGAATTTTTTGGACTGTACCAAAAATGATTCAAAATGTCAAATGGATCGTGCCTCATGTTGAATAACCACTTTTTAACCCCTCAGAGTGACCAAAATTGCCATTTTTACAGAGTTTTGCTTACTCAAAAGCTTCAATTTTGACCAATTTCAGGCACATAAATGACTTTAAACACACTTATTTTAGTTGAAAAAGTCATAATTCACATCCAACAGTCGTTTGGAGTCAAAAGATTAAATGTTAAAATTTCATCGATATGACCATTTTTGGGACGTTCGACAGGTCCGGAGTCATCGTTTTTCATCAGAAAATGAATTTTTCAGACTGTACCAAAAATGATTCAAAATGTCAAATGGATCGTGCCTCATGTTGAATAACCACTTTTTAACCCCTCAGAGTGACCAAAATTGCCATTTTTACAGAGTTTTGCTTACTCAAAAGCTTCAATTTTGACCAATTTCAGGCACATAAATGACTTTAAACACACTTATTTTAGTTGAAAAAGTCATAATTCACATCCAACAGTCGTTTGGGGTCAAAAGATTAAATGTTAAAATTTCATCGATATGGACCATTTTGGAGACGTTCGACAGGTCCGGAGTCATCGTTTTTCATCAGAAAATGAATTTTTTCGGACTGTACCAAAAATAATTCAAAATGTCAAATGGATCGTGGCTCATGTTGAATAACCACTTTTGAACCCCTCAGAGTAACCAAAATTGCCATTTTTACAGAGTTTTGCTTACTCAAAAGCTTCAATTTTGACCAATTTCAGGCACATAAATGACTTTAAACACACTTATTTTAGTTGAAAAAGTCATAATTCACATCCAACAGTCGTTTGGAGTCAAAAGATTAAATGTTAAAATTTCATCGATATGGACCATTTTGGGGACGTTCGACACGTCCGGAGTCATCGTTTTTCATCAGAAAATGAATTTTTCGGACTGTAACAAAAATGATTCAAAATGTCAAATGGATCGTGCCTCATGTTGAATAACCACTTTTGAACCCCTCAGAGTGACCAAAATTGCCATTTTTACAGAGTTTTGCTTACTCAAAAGCTTCAATTTTGACCAATTTCAGGCACATAAATGACTTTAAACACACTTATTTTAGTTGAAAAAGTCATAATTCACATCCAACAGTCGTTTGGAGTCAAAAGATTAAATGTTAAAATTTCATCGATATGGACCATTTTGGGGACGTTCGACAGGTCCGGAGTCATCGTTTTTCATCAGAAAATGAATTTTTCGGACTGTACCAAAAATGATTCAAAATGTCAAATGGATCGTGCCTCATGTTGAATAACCACTTTTTAACCCCTCAGAGTGACCAAAATTGCCATTTTTACAGAGTTTTGCTTACTCAAAAGCTTCAATTTTGACCAATTTCAGGCACATAAATGACTTTAAACACACTTATTTTAGTTGAAAAAGTCATAATTCACATCCAACAGTCGTTTGGAGTCAAAAGATTAAATGTTAAAATTTCATCGATATGGACTATTTTGGGGACGTTCGACAGGTCCGGAGTCATCGTTTTTCATCAGAAAATGAATTTTTCGGACTGCACCAAAAATGATTCAAAATGTCAAATGGATCGTGCCTCATGTTGAATAACCACTTTTTAACCCCTCCGAGTGACCAAAATTGCCATTTTTACAGAGTTTTGCTTACTCAAAAGCTTCAATTTTGACCAATTTCAGGCACATAAATGACTTTAAACACACTTATTTTAGTTGAAAAAGTCATAATTCACATCCAACAGTCGTTTGGAGTCAAAAGATTAAATGTTAAAATTTCATCGATATGGACCATTTTGGGGACGTTCGACAGGTCCGGAGTCATCGTTTTTCATCAGAAAATGAATTTTTCGGACTGTACCAAAAATGATTCAAAATGTCAAATGGATCGTGCCTCATGTTGAATAACCACTTTTTAACCCCTCAGAGTGACCAAAATTGCCATTTTTACAGAGTTTTGCTTACTCAAAAGCTTCAATTTTGACCAATTTCAGGCACATAAATGACTTTAAACACACTTATTTTAGTTGAAAAAGTCATAATTCACATCCAACAGTCGTTTGGAGTCAAAAGATTAAATGTTAAAATGTCATCGATATGGACCATTTTGGGGACGTTCGACAGGTCCGGAGTCATCATTTTTCATCAGAAAATGAATTTTTCGGACTGTACCAAAAATGATTCAAAATGTCAAATGGATCGTGCCTAATGTTGAATAACCACTTTTTAACCCCTCAGAGTGACCAAAATTGCCATTTTTATAGAGTTTTGCTTACTCAAAAGCTTCAATTTTGACCAATTTCAGGCACATAAATGACTTTAAACACACTTATTTTAGTTGAAAAAGTCATAATTCACATCCAACAGTCGTTTGGAGTCAAATGATTAAATGTAAAAATTTCATCGATATGGACCATTTTGGGGACGTTCGACAGGTCCGGAGTCATCGTTTTTCATCAGAAAATGAATTTTTCGGACTGTACCAAAAATGATTCAAAATGTCAAATGGATCGTGCCTCATGTTGAATAACCACTTTTTAACCCCTCAGAGTGACAAAAATTGCCATTTTTACAGAGTTTTGCTTACTCAAAAGCTTCAATTTTGACCAATTTCAGGCACATAAATGACTTTAAACACACTTATTTTAGTTGAAAAAGTCATAATTCACATCCAACAGTTGTTTGGAGTCAAAAGATTAAATGTTAAAATTTCATCGATATGGACCATTTTGGGGACGTTCGACATATCCGGAGTCATCGTTTTTCATCAGAAAATGAATTTTTTCGGACTGTACCAAAAATGATTCAAAATGTCAAATGGATCGTGCCTCATGTTGAATAACCACTTTTTAACCCCTCAGAGTGACCAAAATTGCCATTTTTACAGAGTTTTGCTTACTCAAAAGCTTCAATTTTGACCAATTTCAGGCACATAAATGACTTTAAACACACTTATTTTAGTTGAAAAAGTCATAATTCACATCCAACAGTCGTTTGGAGTCAAAAGATTAAATGTTAAAATTTCATCGATATGGACCATTTTGGGGACGTTCGACACGTCCGGAGTCATCGTTTTTCATCAGAAAATGAATTTTTCGAACTGTAACAAAAATGATTCAAAATGTCAAATGGATCGTGCCTCATGTTGAATAACCACTTTTGAACCCCTCAGAGTGACCAAAATTGCCATTTTTACAGAGTTTTGCTTACTCAAAAGCTTCAATTTTGACCAATTTCAGGCACATAAATGACTTTAAACACACTTATTTTAGTTGAAAAAGTCATAATTCACATCCAACAGTCGTTTGGAGTCAAAAGATTAAATGTTAAAATTTCATCGATATGGACCATTTTGGGGACGTTCGACAGGTCCGGAGTCATCATTTTTCATCAGAAAATGAATTTTTCGGGCTGTACCAAAAATGATTCAAAATGTCAAATGGATCGTGCCTCATGTTGAATAACCACTTTTTAACCCCTCAGAGTGACCAAAATTGCCATTTTTACAGAGTTTTGCTTACTCAAAAGCTTCAATTTTGACCAATTTCAGGCACATAAATGACTTTAAACACACGTATTTTAGTTGGAAAAGTCATAATTCACATCCAACAGTCGTTTGGAGTCAAAAGATTAAATGTTAAAATTTCATCGATATGGACCATTTTGGGGACGTTCGACATGTCCGGAGTCATCGTTTTTCATCAGAAAATGAATTTTTTGGACTGTACCAAAAATGATTCAAAATGTCAAATAGATCAAGCCTCATGTTGAATAACCACTTTTTAACCCCTCAGAGTGACCAAAATTGCCATGTTTACAGAGTTTTGCTTACTCAAAAGCTTCAATTTTGACCAATTTCAGGCACATAAATGACTTTAAACACACTTATTTTAGTTGAAAAAGTCATAATTCACATCCAACAGTCGTTTGGAGTCAAAAGATTAAATGTTAAAATTTCATCGATATGGACCATTTTGGGGACGTTCGACAGGTCCGGAGTCATCGTTTTTCATCAGAAAATGAATTTTTCGGACTGTACCAAAAATGATTCAAAATGTCAAATGGATCGTGCCTCATGTTGAATAACCACTTTTTAACCCCTCAGAGTGACCAAAATTGCCATGTTTACAGAGTTTTGCTTACTCAAAAGCTTCAATTTTGACCAATTTCAGGCACATAAATGACTTTAAACACACTTATTTTAGTTGAAAAAGTCATAATTCACATCCAACAGTCGTTTGGAGTCAAAAGATTAAATGTTAAAATTTCATCGATATGGACCATTTTGGGGACGTTCGACAGTTCCGGAGTCATCGTTTTTCATCAGAAAATGAATTTTTCGGACTGTACCAAAAATAATTCAAAATGTCAAATGGATCGTGCCTCATGTTGAATAACCACTTTTGAACCCCTCAGAGTGACCAAAATTGCCATTTTTACAGAGTTTTGCTTACTCAAAAGCTTCAATTTTGACCAATTCCAGGCACATAAATGACTTTAAACACACTTATTTTAGTTGAAAAAGTCATAATTCACATCCAACAGTCGTTTGGAGTCAAAAGATTAAATGTTAAAATTTCATCGATATGGACCATTTTGGGGACGTTCGACAGGTCCGGAGTCATCGTTTTTCATCAGAAAATGAATTTTTCGGGCTGTACCAAAAATGATTCAAAATGTCAAATGGATCGTTCCTCATGTTGAATAACCACTTTTGAACCCCTCAGAGTGACCAAAATTGCCATTTTTACAGAGTTTTGCTTACTCAAAAGCTTCAATTTTGACCAATTTCAGGCACATAAATGACTTTAAACACACGTATTTTAGTTGAAAAAGTCATAATTCACATCCAACAGTCGTTTGGAGTCAAAAGATTAAATGTTAAAATTTCATCGATATGGACTATTTTGGGGACGTTCGACAGGTCCGGAGTCATCGTTTTTCATCAGAAAATGAATTTTTCAGACTGTACCAAAAATGATTCAAAATGTCAAATGGATCGTGCCTCATGTTGAATAACCACTTTTTAACCCCTCAGATTGACCAAAATTGCCATGTTTACAGAGTTTTGCTTACTCAAAAGCTTCAATTTTGACCAATTTCAGGCACATAAATGACTTTAAACACACTTATTTTAGTTGAAAAAGTCATAATTCACATCCAACAGTCGTTTGGAGTCAAAAGATTAAATGTTAAAATTTCATCGATATGGACCATTTTGGGGACGTTCGACAGGTCCGGAGTCATCGTTTTTCATCAGAAAATGAATTTTTCGGACTGAACCAAAAATGATTCAAAATGTCAAATGGATCATGCCTCATGTTGAATAACCACTTTTTAACCCCTCAGAGTGACCATAATTGCCATTTTTACAGAGTTTTGCTTACTCAAAAGCTTCAATTTTGACCAATTTCAGGCACATAAATGACTTTAAACACACTTATTTTAGTTGAAAAAGTCATAATTCACATCCAACAGTCGTTTGGAGTCAAAAGATTAAATGTTAAAATTTCATCGATATGGACCATTTTGGGGACGTTCGACAGGTCCGGAGTCATCGTTTTTCATCAGAAAATGAATTTTTCGGACTGTACCAAAAATGATTCAAAATGTCAAATGGATCGTGCCTCATGTTGAATAACCACTTTTTAACCCCTCAGAGTGACCAAAATTGCCATGTTTACAGAGTTTTGCTTACTCAAAAGCTTCAATTTTGACCAATTTCAGGCACATAAATGACTTTAAACACACTTATTTTAGTTGAAAAAGTCATAATTCACATCCAACAGTCGTTTGGAGTCAAAAGATTAAATGTTAAAATTTCATCGATATGGACCATTTTGGGGACGTTCGACAGTTCCGGAGTCATCGTTTTTCATCAGAAAATGAATTTTTCGGACTGTACCAAAAATAATTCAAAATGTCAAATGGATCGTGCCTCATGTTGAATAACCACTTTTGAACCCCTCAGAGTGACCAAAATTGCCATTTTTACAGAGTTTTGCTTACTCAAAAGCTTCAATTTTGACCAATTTCAGGCACATAAATGACTTTAAACACACTTATTTTAGTTGAAAAAGTCATAATTCACATCCAACAGTCGTTTGGAGTCAAAAGATTAAATGTTAAAATTTCATCGATATGGACCATTTTGGGGACGTTCGACAGGTCCGGAGTCATCGTTTTTCATCAGAAAATGAATTTTTCGGACTGTACCAAAAATGATTCAAAATGTCAAATGGATCGTGCCTCATGTTGAATAACCACTTTTTAACCCCTCAGAGTGACCAAAATTGCCATTTTTACAGAGTTTTGCTTACTCAAAAGCTTCAATTTTGACCAATTTCAGGCACATAAATGACTTTAAACACACTTATTTTAGTTGAAAAAGTCATAATTCACATCCAACAGTCGTTTGGAGTCAAAAGATTAAATGTTAAAATTTCATCGATATGACCATTTTGGGGACGTTCGACAGGTCCGGAGTCATCGTTTTTCATCAGAAAATGAATTTTTCGGACTGTACCAAAAATGATTCAAAATGTCAAATGGATCGTGCCTCATGTTGAATAACCACTTTTTAACCCCTCAGAGTGACCAAAATTGCCATTTTTACAGAGTTTTGCTTACTCAAAAGCAATTTTGACCAATTTCAGGCACATAAATGACTTTAAACACACTTATTTTAGTTGAAAAAGTCATAATTCACATCCAACAGCTGTTTGGAGTCAAAAGATTAAATGTTAAAATTTCATCGATATGGACCATTTAAGGGACATTCGACAGGTCCGGAGTCATCGTTTTTCATCAGAAAATGAATTTTTTGGACTGTACCAAAAATGATTCAAAATGTCAAATGGATCGTGCCTCATGTTGAATAACCACTTTTTAACCCCTCAGAGTGACCAAAATTGCCATTTTTACAGAGTTTTGCTTACTCAAAAGCTTCAATTTTGACCAATTTCAGGCACATAAATGACTTTAAACACACTTATTTTAGTTGAAAAAGTCATAATTCACATCCAACAGTCGTTTGGAGTCAAAAGATTAAATGTTAAAATTTCATCGATATGGACCATTTTGGGGACGTTCGACAGGTCCAGAGTCATCGTTTTTCATCAGAAAATGAATTTTTCGGACTGTACCAAAAATAATTCAAAATGTCAAATGGATCGTGCCTCATGTTGAATAACCACTTTTTAACCCCTCAGAGTGACCAAAATTGCCATGTTTACAGAGTTTTGCCTACTCAAAAGCTTCAATTTTGACCAATTTCAGGCACATAAATGACTTTAAACACACGTATTTTAGTTGAAAAAGTCATAATTCACATCCAACAGTCGTTTGGGGTCAAAAGATTAAATGTTAAAATTTCATCGATATGGACCATTTTGGAGACGTTCGACAGGTCCGGAGTCATCGTTTTTCATCAGAAAATGAATTTTTCGGACTGTACCAAAAATAATTCAAAATGTCAAATGGATCGTGGCTCATGTTGAATAACCACTTTTGAACCCCTCAGAGTAACCAAAATTGCCATTTTTACAGAGTTTTGCTTACTCAAAAGCTTCAATTTTGACCAATTTCAGGCACATAAATGACTTTAAACACACTTATTTTAGTTGAAAAAGTCATAATTCACATCCAACAGTCGTTTGGAGTCAAAAGATTAAATGTTAAAATTTCATCGATATGGACCATTTTGGGGACGTTCGACAGGTCCGGAGTCATTGTTTTTCATCAGAAAATGAATTTTTCGGACTGTAACAAAAATGATTCAAAATGTCAAATGGATCGTGCCTCATGTTGAATAACCACTTTTGAACCCCTCAGAGTGACCAAAATTGCCATTTTTACAGAGTTTTGCTTACTCAAAAGCTTCATTTTTGACCAATTTCAGGCACATAAATGACTTTAAACACACTTATTTTAGTTGAAAAAGTCATAATTCACATCCAACAGCTGTTTGGAGTCAAAAGATTAAATGTTAAAATTTCATCGATATGGACCATTTAAGGGACATTCGACAGGTCCGGAGTCATCGTTTTTCATCAGAAAATGAATTTTTCGGACTGTACCAAAAATGATTCAAAATGTCAAATGGATCGTGCCTCATGTTGAATAACCACTTTTGAACCCCTCAGAGTGACCAAAATTGCCATTTTTACAGAGTTTTGCTTACTCAAAAGCTTCAATTTTGACCAATTTCAGGCACATAAATGACTTTAAACACACTTATTTTAGTTGAAAAAGTCATAATTCACATCCAACAGTCGTTTGGAGTCAAAAGATTAAATGTTAAAATTTCATCGATATGGACCATTTTGGGGACGTTCGACAGGTCCGGAGTCATCGTTTTTCATCAGAAAATGAATTTTTCGGACTGTACCAAAAATGATTCAAAATGTCAAATGGATCGTGCCTCATGTTGAATAACCACTTTTTAACCCCTCAGAGTGACCAAAATTGCCATTTTTACAGAGTTTTGCTTACTCAAAAGCTTCAATTTTGACCAATTTCAGGCACATAAATGACTTTAAACACACTTATTTTAGTTGAAAAAGTCATAATTCACATCCAACAGTCGTTTGGAGTCAAAAGATTAAATGTTAAAATTTCATCGATATGACCATTTTGGGGACGTTCGACAGGTCCGGAGTCATCGTTTTTCATCAGAAAATGAATTTTTCGGACTGTACCAAAAATGATTCAAAATGTCAAATGGATCGTGCCTCATGTTGAATAACCACTTTTTAACCCCTCAGAGTGACCAAAATTGCCATTTTTACAGAGTTTTGCTTACTCAAAAGCAATTTTGACCAATTTCAGGCACATAAATGACTTTAAACACACTTATTTTAGTTGAAAAAGTCATAATTCACATCCAACAGCTGTTTGGAGTCAAAAGATTAAATGTTAAAATTTCATCGATATGGACCATTTAAGGGACATTCGACAGGTCCGGAGTCATCGTTTTTCATCAGAAAATGAATTTTTTGGACTGTACCAAAAATGATTCAAAATGTCAAATGGATCGTGCCTCATGTTGAATAACCACTTTTTAACCCCTCAGAGTGACCAAAATTGCCATTTTTACAGAGTTTTGCTTACTCAAAAGCTTCAATTTTGACCAATTTCAGGCACATAAATGACTTTAAACACACTTATTTTAGTTGAAAAAGTCATAATTCACATCCAACAGTCGTTTGGAGTCAAAAGATTAAATGTTAAAATTTCATCGATATGGACCATTTTGGGGACGTTCGACAGGTCCAGAGTCATCGTTTTTCATCAGAAAATGAATTTTTCGGACTGTACCAAAAATAATTCAAAATGTCAAATGGATCGTGCCTCATGTTGAATAACCACTTTTTAACCCCTCAGAGTGACCAAAATTGCCATGTTTACAGAGTTTTGCCTACTCAAAAGCTTCAATTTTGACCAATTTCAGGCACATAAATGACTTTAAACACACTTATTTTAGTTGAAAAAGTCATAATTCACATCCAACAGTCGTTTGGGGTCAAAAGATTAAATGTTAAAATTTCATCGATATGGACCATTTTGGAGACGTTCGACAGGTCCGGAGTCATCGTTTTTCATCAGAAAATGAATTTTTCGGACTGTACCAAAAATAATTCAAAATGTCAAATGGATCGTGGCTCATGTTGAATAACCACTTTTGAACCCCTCAGAGTAACCAAAATTGCCATTTTTACAGAGTTTTGCTTACTCAAAAGCTTCAATTTTGACCAATTTCAGGCACATAAATGACTTTAAACACACTTATTTTAGTTGAAAAAGTCATAATTCACATCCAACAGTCGTTTGGAGTCAAAAGATTAAATGTTAAAATTTCATCGATATGGACCATTTTGGGGACGTTCGACAGGTCCGGAGTCATTGTTTTTCATCAGAAAATGAATTTTTCGGACTGTAACAAAAATGATTCAAAATGTCAAATGGATCGTGCCTCATGTTGAATAACCACTTTTGAACCCCTCAGAGTGACCAAAATTGCCATTTTTACAGAGTTTTGCTTACTCAAAAGCTTCAATTTTGACCAATTTCAGGCACATAAATGACTTTAAACACACTTATTTTAGTTGAAAAAGTCATAATTCACATCCAACAGTCGTTTGGAGTCAAAAGATTAAATGTTAAAATTTCATCGATATGGACCATTTTGGGGACGTTCGACAGGTCCGGAGTCATCATTTTTCATCAGAAAATGAATTTTTCGGACTGTACCAAAAATGATTCAAAATGTCAAATGGATCGTGCCTCATGTTGAATAACCACTTTTTAACCCCTCAGAGTGACCAAAATTGCCATTTTTACAGAGTTTTGCTTACTCAAAAGCTTCAATTTTGACCAATTTCAGGCACATAAATGACTTTAAACACACTTATTTTAGTTGAAAAAGTCATAATTCACATCCAACAGTCGTTTGGAGTCAAAAGATTAAATGTTAAAATTTCATCGATATGGACTATTTTGGGGACGTTCGACAGGTCCGGAGTCATCGTTTTTCATCAGAAAATGAATTTTTCAGACTGTACCAAAAATGATTCAAAATGTCAAATGGATCGTGCCTCATGTTGAATAACCACTTTTTAACCCCTCAGATTGACCAAAATTGCCATGTTTACAGAGTTTTGCTTACTCAAAAGCTTCAATTTTGACCAATTTCAGGCACATAAATGACTTTAAACACACTTATTTTAGTTGAAAAAGTCATAATTCACATCCAACAGTCGTTTGGAGTCAAAAGATTAAATGTTAAAATTTCATCGATATGGACCATTTTGGGGACGTTCGACAGGTCCGGAGTCATCGTTTTTCATCAGAAAATGAATTTTTCGGACTGAACCAAAAATGATTCAAAATGTCGAATGGATCATGCCTCATGTTGAATAACCACTTTTTAACCCCTCAGAGTGACCATAATTGCCATTTTTACAGAGTTTTGCTTACTCAAAAGCTTCAATTTTGACCAATTTCAGGCACATAAATGACTTTAAACACACTTATTTTAGTTGAAAAAGTCATAATTCACATCCAACAGTCGTTTGGAGTCAAAAGATTAAATGTTAAAATTTCATCGATATGGACCATTTTGGGGACGTTCGACAGGTCCGGAGTCATCGTTTTTCATCAGAAAATGAATTTTTCGGACTGTACCAAAAATGATTCAAAATGTCAAATGGATCGTGCCTCATGTTGAATAACCACTTTTTAACCCCTCAGAGTGACCAAAATTGCCATGTTTACAGAGTTTTGCTTACTCAAAAGCTTCAATTTTGACCAATTTCAGGCACATAAATGACTTTAAACACACTTATTTTAGTTGAAAAAGTCATAATTCACATCCAACAGTCGTTTGGAGTCAAAAGATTAAATGTTAAAATTTCATCGATATGGACCATTTTGGGGACGTTCGACAGTTCCGGAGTCATCGTTTTTCATCAGAAAATGAATTTTTCGGACTGTACCAAAAATAATTCAAAATGTCAAATGGATCGTGCCTCATGTTGAATAACCACTTTTGAACCCCTCAGAGTGACCAAAATTGCCATTTTTACAGAGTTTTGCTTACTCAAAAGCTTCAATTTTGACCAATTTCAGGCACATAAATGACTTTAAACACACTTATTTTAGTTGAAAAAGTCATAATTCACATCCAACAGTCGTTTGGAGTCAAAAGATTAAATGTTAAAATTTCATCGATATGGACCATTTTGGGGACGTTCGACAGGTCCGGAGTCATCGTTTTTCATCAGAAAATGAATTTTTCGGACTGTACCAAAAATGATTCAAAATGTCAAATGGATCGTGCCTCATGTTGAATAACCACTTTTTAACCCCTCAGAGTGACCAAAATTGCCATTTTTACAGAGTTTTGCTTACTCAAAAGCTTCAATTTTGACCAATTTCAGGCACATAAATGACTTTAAACACACTTATTTTAGTTGAAAAAGTCATAATTCACATCCAACAGTCGTTTGGAGTCAAAAGATTAAATGTTAAAATTTCATCGATATGACCATTTTGGGGACGTTCGACAGGTCCGGAGTCATCGTTTTTCATCAGAAAATGAATTTTTCGGACTGTACCAAAAATGATTCAAAATGTCAAATGGATCGTGCCTCATGTTGAATAACCACTTTTTAACCCCTCAGAGTGACCAAAATTGCCATTTTTACAGAGTTTTGCTTACTCAAAAGCTTCAATTTTGACCAATTTCAGGCACATAAATGACTTTAAACACACTTATTTTAGTTGAAAAAGTCATAATTCACATCCAACAGCTGTTTGGAGTCAAAAGATTAAATGTTAAAATTTCATCGATATGGACCATTTAAGGGACATTCGACAGGTCCGGAGTCATCGTTTTTCATCAGAAAATGAATTTTTTGGACTGTACCAAAAATGATTCAAAATGTCAAATGGATCGTGCCTCATGTTGAATAACCACTTTTTAACCCCTCAGAGTGACAAAAATTGCCATTTTTACAGAGTTTTGCTTACTCAAAAGCTTCAATTTTGACCAATTTCAGGCACATAAATGACTTTAAACACACTTATTTTACTTGAAAAAGTCATAATTCACATCCAACAGTCGTTTGGAGTCAAAAGATTAAATGTTAAAATTTCATCGATATGGACCATTTTGGGGACGTTGGACAGGTCCGGAGTCATCGTTTTTCATCAGAAAATGAATTTTTCGGACTGTACCAAAAATGATTCAAAATGTCAAATGGATCGTGCCTCTTGTTGAATAACCACTTTTTAACCCCTCAGAGTGACCAAAATTGCCATTTTTACAGAGTTTTGCTTACTCAAAAGCTTCAATTTTGACCAATTTCAGGCACATAAATGACTTTAAACACACTTATTTTAGTTGAAAAAGTCATAATTCACATCCAACAGTCGTTTGGAGTCAAAAGATTAAATGTTAAAATTTCATCGATATGGACCATTTTGGGGACGTTCGACAGGTCCAGAGTCATCGTTTTTCATCAGAAAATGAATTTTTCGGACTGTACCAAAAATAATTCAAAATGTCAAATGGATCGTGCCTCATGTTGAATAACCACTTTTTAACCCCTCAGAGTGACCAAAATTGCCATGTTTACAGAGTTTTGCTTACTCAAAAGCTTCAATTTTGACCAATTTCAGGCACATAAATGACTTTAAACACACTTATTTTAGTTGAAAAAGTCATAATTCACATCCAACAGTCGTTTGGGGTCAAAAGATTAAATGTTAAAATTTCATCGATATGGACCATTTTGGAGACGTTCGACAGGTCCGGAGTCATCGTTTTTCATCAGAAAATGAATTTTTCGGACTGTACCAAAAATAATTCAAAATGTCAAATGGATCGTGGCTCATGTTGAATAACCACTTTTGAACCCCTCAGAGTAACCAAAATTGCCATTTTTACAGAGTTTTGCTTACTCAAAAGCTTCAATTTTGACCAATTTCAGGCACATAAATGACTTTAAACACACTTATTTTAGTTGAAAAAGTCATAATTCACATCCAACAGTCGTTTGGAGTCAAAAGATTAAATGTTAAAATTTCATCGATATGGACCATTTTGGGGACGTTCGACAGGTCCGGAGTCATTGTTTTTCATCAGAAAATGAATTTTTCGGACTGTAACAAAAATGATTCAAAATGTCAAATGGATCGTGCCTCATGTTGAATAACCACTTTTGAAACCCTCAGAGTGACCAAAATTGCCATTTTTACAGAGTTTTGCTTACTCAAAAGCTTCAATTTTGACCAATTTCAGGCACATAAATGACTTTAAACACACTTATTTTAGTTGAAAAAGTCATAATTCACATCCAACAGTCGTTTGGAGTCAAAAGATTAAATGTTAAAATTTCATCGATATGGACCATTTTGGGGACGTTCGACAGGTCCGGAGTCATCATTTTTCATCAGAAAATGAATTTTTCGGACTGTACCAAAAATGATTCAAAATGTCAAATGGATCGTGCCTAATGTTGAATAACCACTTTTTAATCCCTCAGAGTGACCAAAATTGCCATTTTTGCAGAGTTTTGCTTACTCAAAAGCTTCAATTTTGACCAATTTCAGGCACATAAATGACTTTAAACACACTTATTTTAGTTGAAAAAGTCATAATTCACATCCAACAGTCGTTTGGAGTCAAATGATTAAATGTAAAAATTTCATCGATATGGACCATTTTGGGGACGTTCGACAGGTCCGGAGTCATCGTTTTTCATCAGAAAATGAATTTTTCGGGCTGTACCAAAAATGATTCAAAATGTCAAATGGATCGTGCCTCATGTTGAATAACCACTTTTTAACCCCTCAGAGTGACCAAAATTGCCATTTTTACAGAGTTTTGCTTACTCAAAAGCTTCAATTTTGACCAATTTCAGGCACATAAATGACTTTAAACACACGTATTTTAGTTGGAAAAGTCATAATTCACATCCAACAGTCGTTTGGAGTCAAAAGATTAAATGTTAAAATTTCATCGATATGGACCATTTTGGGGACGTTCGACATGTCCGGAGTCATCGTTTTTCATCAGAAAATGAATTTTTTGGACTGTACCAAAAATGATTCAAAATGTCAAATGGATCAAGCCTCATGTTGAATAACCACTTTTTAACCCCTCAGAGTGACCAAAATTGCCATGTTTACAGAGTTTTGCTTACTCAAAAGCTTCAATTTTGACCAATTTCAGGCACATAAATGACTTTAAACACACTTATTTTAGTTGAAAAAGTCATAATTCACATCCAACAGTCGTTTGGAGTCAAAAGATTAAATGTTAAAATTTCATCGATATGGACCATTTTGGGGACGTTCGACAGGTCCGGAGTCATCGTTTTTCATCAGAAAATGAATTTTTCGGACTGTACCAAAAATGATTCAAAATGTCAAATGGATCGTGCCTCATGTTGAATAACCACTTTTTAACCCCTCAGAGTGACCAAAATTGCCATGTTTACAGAGTTTTGCTTACTCAAAAGCTTCAATTTTGACCAATTTCAGGCACATAAATGACTTTAAACACACTTATTTTAGTTGAAAAAGTCATAATTCACATCCAACAGTCGTTTGGAGTCAAAAGATTAAATGTTAAAATTTCATCGATATGGACCATTTTGGGGACGTTCGACAGTTACGGAGTCATCGTTTTTCATCAGAAAATGAATTTTTCGGACTGTACCAAAAATAATTCAAAATGTCAAATGGATCGTGCCTCATGTTGAATAACCACTTTTGAACCCCTCAGAGTGACCAAAATTGCCATTTTTACAGAGTTTTGCTTACTCAAAAGCTTCAATTTTGACCAATTTCAGGCACATAAATGACTTTAAACACACTTATTTTAGTTGAAAAAGTCATAATTCACATCCAACAGTCGTTTGGAGTCAAAAGATTAAATGTTAAAATTTCATCGATATGGACCATTTTGGGGACGTTCGACAGGTCCGGAGTCAACGTTTTTCATCAGAAAATGAATTTTTCGGACTGTACCAAAAATGATTCAAAATGTCAAATGGATCGTGCCTCATGTTGAATAACCACTTTTTAACCCCTCAGAGTGACCAAAATTGCCATTTTTACAGAGTTTTGCTTACTCAAAAGCTTCAATTTTGACCAATTTCAGGCACATAAATGACTTTAAACACACTTATTTTAGTTGAAAAAGTCATAATTCACATCCAACAGCTGTTTGGAGTCAAAAGATTAAATGTTAAAATTTCATCGATATGGACCATTTAAGGGACATTCGACAGGTCCGGAGTCATCGTTTTTCATCAGAAAATGAATTTTTTGGACTGTACCAAAAATGATTCAAAATGTCAAATGGATCGTGCCTCATGTTGAATAACCACTTTTTAACCCCTCAGAGTGACCAAAATTGCCATTTTTACAGAGTTTTGCTTACTCAAAAGCTTCAATTTTGACCAATTTCAGGCACATAAATGACTTTAAACACACTTATTTTAGTTGAAAAAGTCATAATTCACATCCAACAGTCGTTTGGAGTCAAAAGATTAAATGTTAAAATTTCATCGATATGGACCATTTTGGGGACGTTGGACAGGTCCGGAGTCATCGTTTTTCATCAGAAAATGAATTTTTCGGACTGTACCAAAAATGATTCAAAATGTCAAATGGATCGTGCCTCTTGTTGAATAACCACTTTTTAACCCCTCAGAGTGACCAAAATTGCCATTTTTACAGAGTTTTGCTTACTCAAAAGCTTCAATTTTGACCAATTTCAGGCACATAAATGACTTTAAACACACTTATTTTAGTTGAAAAAGTCATAATTCACATCCAACAGTCGTTTGGAGTCAAAAGATTAAATGTTAAAATTTCATCGATATGGACCATTTTGGGGACGTTCGACAGGTCCAGAGTCATCGTTTTTCATCAGAAAATGAATTTTTCGGACTGTACCAAAAATAATTCAAAATGTCAAATGGATCGTGCCTCATGTTGAATAACCACTTTTTAACCCCTCAGAGTGACCAAAATTGCCATGTTTACAGAGTTTTGCTTACTCAAAAGCTTCAATTTTGACCAATTTCAGGCACATAAATGACTTTAAACACACTTATTTTAGTTGAAAAAGTCATAATTCACATCCAACAGTCGTTTGGGGTCAAAAGATTAAATGTTAAAAATTTCATCGATATGGACCATTTTGGGGACGTTCGACAGGTCCGGAGTCATCGTTTTTCATCAGAAAATGAATTTTTCGGACTGCACCAAAAATGATTCAAAATGTCAAATGGATCGTGCCTCATGTTGAATAACCACTTTTTAACCCCTCAGAGTGACCAAAATTGCCATTTTTACAGAGTTTTGCTTACTCAAAAGCTTCAATTTTGACCAATTTCAGGCACATAAATGACTTTAAACACACTTATTTTAATTGAAAAAGTCATAATTCACATCCAACAGTCGTTTGGAGTCAAAAGATGAAATGTTAAAATTTCATCGATATGGACCATTTTGGGGACGTTCGACAGGTCCAGAGTCATCGTTTTTCATCAGAAAATGAATTTTTCGGACTGTACCAAAAATAATTCAAAATGTCAAATGGATCGTGGCTCATGTTGAATAACCACTTTTGAACCCCTCAGAGTAACCAAAATTGCCATTTTTACAGAGTTTTGCTTACTCAAAAGCTTCAATTTTGACCAATTTCAGGCACATAAATGACTTTAAACACACTTATTTTAGTTGAAAAAGTCATAATTCACATCCAACAGTCGTTTGGAGTCAAAAGATTAAATGTTAAAATTTCATCGATATGGACCATTTTGGGGACGTTCGACAGGTCCGGAGTCATTGTTTTTCATCAGAAAATGAATTTTTCGGACTGTACCAAAAATGATTCAAAATGTCAAATGGATCGTGCCTCATGTTGAATAACCACTTTTTAACCCCTCAGAGTGACCAAAATTGCCATTTTTACAGAGTTTTGCTTACTCAAAAGCTTCAATTTTGACCAATTTCAGGCACATAAATGACTTTAAACACACTTATTTTAGTTGAAAAAGTCATAATTCACATCCAACAGTCGTTTGGAGTCAAAAGATTAAATGTTAAAATTTCATCGATATGGACCATTTTGGGGACGTTCGACAGGTCCGGAGTCATCGTTTTTCATCAGAAAATGAATTTTTCGAACTGTACCAAAAATGATTCAAAATGTCAAATGGATCGTGCCTCATGTTGAATAACCACTTTTTAACCCCTCAGAGTGACCAAAATTGCCATTTTTACAGAGTTTTGCTTACTCAAAAGCTTCAATTTTGACCAATTTCAGGCACATAAATGACTTTAAACACACTTATTTTAGTTGAAAAAGTCATAATTCACATCCAACAGTCGCTTGGAGTCAAAAGATTAAATGTTAAAATTTCATCGATATGGACCATTTTGGGGACGTTCGACAGGTCCGGAGTCATCATTTTTCATCAGAAAATGAATTTTTCGGACTGTACCAAAAATGATTCAAAATGTCAAATGGATCGTGCCTAATGTTGAATAACCACTTTTTAACCCCTCAGAGTGACCAAAATTGCCATTTTTGCAGAGTTTTGCTTACTCAAAAGCTTCAATTTTGACCAATTTCAGGCACATAAATGACTTTAAACACACTTATTTTAGTTGAAAAAGTCATAATTCACATCCAACAGTCGTTTGGAGTCAAATGATTAAATGTAAAAATTTCATCGATATGGACCATTTTGGGGACGTTCGACAGGTCCGGAGTCATCGTTTTTCATCAGAAAATGAATTTTTCGGGCTGTACCAAAAATGATTCAAAATGTCAAATGGATCAAGCCTCATGTTAAATAACCACTTTTTAACCCCTCAGAGTGACCAAAATTGCCATGTTTACAGAGTTTTGCTTACTCAAAAGCTTCAATTTTGACCAATTTCAGGCACATAAATGACTTTAAACACACTTATTTTAGTTGAAAAAGTCATAATTCACATCCAACAGTCGTTTGGAGTCAAAAGATTAAATGTTAAAATTTCATCGATATGGACCATTTTGGGGACGTTCGACATGTCCGGAGTCATCGTTTTTCATCAGAAAATGAATTTTTCGGACTGTACCAAAAATGATTCAAAATGTCAAATGGATCGTGCCTCATGTTGAATAACCACTTTTTAACCCCTCAGAGTGACCAAAATTGCCATTTTTACAGAGTTTTGCTTACTCAAAAGCTTCAATTTTGACCAATTTCAGGCACATAAATGACTTTAAACACACTTATTTTAGTTGAAAAAGTCATAATTCACATCCAACAGTCGTTTGGAGTCAAAAGATTAAATGTTAAAATTTCATCGATATGGACCATTTTGGGGACGTTCGACAGGTCCGGAGTCATCGTTTTTCATCAGAAAATGAATTTTTCGGACTGTACCAAAAATGATTCAAAATGTCAAATGGATCGTGCCTAATGTGGAATAACCACTTTTTAACCCCTCAGAGTGACCAAAATTGCCATTTTTACAGAGTTTTGCTTACTCAAAAGCTTCAATTTTGAACAATTTCAGGCACATAAATGACTTTAAACACACTTATTTTAGTTGAAAAAGTCATAATTCACATCCAACAGTCGTTTGGAGTCAAAAGATTAAATGTTAAAATTTCATCGATATGGACCATTTTGGGGACGTTCGACAGTTCCGGAGTCATCGTTTTTCATCAGAAAATGAATTTTTCGGACTGTACCAAAAATAATTCAAAATGTCAAATGGATCGTGCCTCATGTTGAATAACCACTTTTTAACCCCTCAGAGTGACCAAAATTGCCATTTTTACAGAGTTTTGCTTACTCAAAAGCTTCAATTTTGACCAATTTCAGGCACATAAATGACTTTAAACACACTTATTTTAGTTGAAAAAGTCATAATTCACATCCAACAGTCGTTTGGAGTCAAAAGATTAAATGTTAAAATTTCATCGATATGGACCATTTTGGGGACGTTCGACAGGTCCGGAGTCATCATTTTTCATCAGAAAATGAATTTTTCGGACTGTACCAAAAATGATTGAAAATGTCAAATGGATCGTGCCTAATGTTGAATAACCACTTTTTAACCCCTCAGAGTGACCAAAATTGCCATTTTTACAGAGTTTTGCTTACTCAAAAGCTTCAATTTTGACCAATTTCAGGCACATAAATGACTTTAAACACACTTATTTTAGTTGAAAAAGTCATAATTCACATCCAACAGCTGTTTGGAGTCAAAAGATTAAATGTTAAAATTTCATCGATATGGACCATTTAAGGGACATTCGACAGGTCCGGAGTCATCGTTTTTCATCAGAAAATGAATTTTTCGGACTGTACCAAAAATGATTCAAAATGTCAAATGGATCGTGCCTCATGTTGAATAACCACTTTTTAACCCCTCAGAGTGACCAAAATTGCCATTTTTACAGAGTTTTGCTTACTCAAAAGCTTCAATTTTGACCAATTTCAGGCACATAAATGACTTTAAACACACTTATTTTAGTTGAAAAAGTCATAATTCACATCCAACAGTCGTTTGGAGTCAAAAGATTAAATGTTAAAATTTCATCGATATGGACCATTTTGGGGACGTTCGACAGGTCCGGAGTCATCGTTTTTCATCAGAAAATGAATTTTTCGGACTGCACCAAAAATGATTCAAAATGTCAAATGGATCGTGCCTCATGTTGAATAACCACTTTTTAACCCCTCAGAGTGACCAAAATTACCATTTTTACAGAGTTTTGCTTACTCAAAAGCTTCAATTTTGACCAATTTCAGGCACATAAATGACTTTAAACACACTTATTTTAATTGAAAAAGTCATAATTCACATCCAACAGTCGTTTGGAGTCAAAAGATGAAATGTTAAAATTTCATCGATATGGACCATTTTGGGGACGTTCGACAGGTCCGGAGTCATCGTTTTTCATCAGAAAATGAATTTTTCGGACTGTACCAAAAATGATTCAAAATGTCAAATGGATCGTGCCTAATGTGGAATAACCACTTTTTAACCCCTCAGAGTGACCAAAATTGCCATTTTTACAGAGTTTTGCTTACTCAAAAGCTTCAATTTTGAACAATTTCAGGCACATAAATGACTTTAAACACACTTATTTTAGTTGAAAAAGTCATAATTCACATCCAACAGTCGTTTGGAGTCAAAAGATTAAATGTTAAAATTTCATCGATATGGACCATTTTGGGGACGTTCGACAGTTCCGGAGTCATCGTTTTTCATCAGAAAATGAATTTTTCGGACTGTACCAAAAATGATTCAAAATGTCAAATGGATCGTGCCTAATGTTGAATAACCACTTTTTAACCCCTCAGAGTGACCAAAATTGCCATTTTTACAGAGTTTTGCTTACTCAAAAGCTTCAATTTTGACCAATTTCAGGCACATAAATGACTTTAAACACACTTATTTTAGTTGAAAAAGTCATAATTCACATCCAACAGCTGTTTGGAGTCAAAAGATTAAATGTTAAAATTTCATCGATATGGACCATTTAAGGGACATTCGACAGGTCCGGAGTCATCGTTTTTCATCAGAAAATGAATTTTTTGGACTGTACCAAAAATGATTCAAAATGTCAAATGGATCGTGCCTCATGTTGAATAACCACTTTTTAACCCCTCAGAGTGACCAAAATTGCCATTTTTACAGAGTTTTGCTTACTCAAAAGCTTCAATTTTGACCAATTTCAGGCACATAAATGACTTTAAACACACTTATTTTAGTTGAAAAAGTCATAATTCACATCCAACAGTCGTTTGGAGTCAAAAGATTAAATGTTAAAATTTCATCGATATGGACCATTTTGGGGACGTTCGACAGGTCCAGAGTCATCGTTTTTCATCAGAAAATGAATTTTTCGGACTGTACCAAAAATAATTCAAAATGTCAAATGGATCGTGGCTCATGTTGAATAACCACTTTTGAACCCCTCAGAGTAACCAAAATTGCCATTTTTACAGAGTTTTGCTTACTCAAAAGCTTCAATTTTGACCAATTTCAGGCACATAAATGACTTTAAACACACTTATTTTAGTTGAAAAAGTCATAATTCACATCCAACAGTCGTTTGGAGTCAAAAGATTAAATGTTAAAATTTCATCGATATGGACCATTTTGGGGACGTTCGACAGGTCCGGAGTCATTGTTTTTCATCAGAAAATGAATTTTTCGGACTGTACCAAAAATGATTCAAAATGTCAAATGGATCGTGCCTCATGTTGAATAACCACTTTTTAACCCCTCAGAGTGACCAAAATTGCCATTTTTACAGAGTTTTGCTTACTCAAAAGCTTCAATTTTGACCAATTTCAGGCACATAAATGACTTTAAACACACTTATTTTAGTTGAAAAAGTCATAATTCACATCCAACAGTCGTTTGGAGTCAAAAGATTAAATGTTAAAATTTCATCGATATGGACCATTTTGGGGACGTTCGACAGGTCCGGAGTCATCGTTTTTCATCAGAAAATGAATTTTTCGGACTGTACCAAAAATGATTCAAAATGTCAAATGGATCGTGCCTCATGTTGAATAACCACTTTTTAACCCCTCAGAGTGACCAAAATTGCCATTTTTACAGAGTTTTGCTTACTCAAAAGCTTCAATTTTGACCAATTTCAGGCACATAAATGACTTTAAACACACTTATTTTAGTTGAAAAAGTCATAATTCACATCCAACAGTCGTTTGGAGTCAAAAGATTAAATATTAAAATTTCATCGATATGGACCATTTTGGGGACGTTCGACAGGTCCGGAGTCATCATTTTTCATCAGAAAATGAATTTTTCGGACTGTACCAAAAATGATTCAAAATGTCAAATGGATCGTGCCTAATGTTGAATAACCACTTTTTAACCCCTCAGAGTGACCAAAATTGCCATTTTTGCAGAGTTTTGCTTACTCAAAAGCTTCAATTTTGACCAATTTCAGGCACATAAATGACTTTAAACACACTTATTTTAGTTGAAAAAGTCATAATTCACATCCAACAGTCGTTTGGAGTCAAATGATTAAATGTAAAAATTTCATCGATATGGACCATTTTGGGGACGTTCGACAGGTCCGGAGTCATCGTTTTTCATCAGAAAATGAATTTTTCGGGCTGTACCAAAAATGATTCAAAATGTCAAATGGATCGTGCCTCATGTTGAATAACCACTTTTTAACCCCTCAGAGTGACCAAAATTGCCATTTTTACAGAGTTTTGCTTACTCAAAAGCTTCAATTTTGACCAATTTCAGGCACATAAATGACTTTAAACACATGTATTTTAGTTGGAAAAGTCATAATTCACATCCAACAGTCGTTTGGAGTCAAAAGATTAAATGTTAAAATTTCATCGATATGGACCATTTTGGGGACGTTCGACATGTCCGGAGTCATCGTTTTTCATCAGAAAATGAATTTTTTGGACTGTACCAAAAATGATTCAAAATGTCAAATGGATCAAGCCTCATGTTAAATAACCACTTTTTAACCCCTCAGAGTGACCAAAATTGCCATGTTTACAGAGTTTTGCTTACTCAAAAGCTTCAATTTTGACCAATTTCAGGCACATAAATGACTTTAAACACACTTATTTTACTTGAAAAAGTCATAATTCACATCCAACAGTCGTTTGGAGTCAAAAGATTAAATGTTAAAATTTCATCGATATGGACCATTTTGGGGACGTTCGACAGGTCCGGAGTCATCGTTTTTCATCAGAAAATGAATTTTTCGGACTGTACCAAAAATGATTCAAAATGTCAAATGGATCGTGCCTCATGTTGAATAACCACTTTTTAACCCCTCAGAGTGACCAAAATTGCCATGTTTACAGAGTTTTGCTTACTCAAAAGCTTCAATTTTGACCAATTTCAGGCACATAAATGACTTTAAACACACTTATTTTAGTTGAAAAAGTCATAATTCACATCCAACAGTCGTTTGGAGTCAAAAGATTAAATGTTAAAATTTCATCGATATGGACCATTTTGGGGACGTTCGACAGTTCCGGAGTCATCGTTTTTCATCAGAAAATGAATTTTTCGGACTGTACCAAAAATAATTCAAAATGTCAAATGGATCGTGCCTCATGTTGAATAACCACTTTTGAACCCCTCAGAGTGACCAAAATTGCCATTTTTACAGAGTTTTGCTTACTCAAAAGCTTCAATTTTGACCAATTTCAGGCACATAAATGACTTTAAACACACTTATTTTAGTTGAAAAAGTCATAATTCACATCCAACAGTCGTTTGGAGTCAAAAGATTAAATGTTAAAATTTCATCGATATGGACCATTTTGGGGACGTTCGACAGGTCCGGAGTCATCGTTTTTCATCAGAAAATGAATTTTTCGGACTGTACCAAAAATGATTCAAATGTCAACTGGATCGTTCCTCATGTTGAATAACCACTTTTGAACCCCTCAGAGTGACCAAAATTGCCATTTTTACAGAGTTTTGCTTACTCAAAAGCTTCAATTTTGACCAATTTCAGGCACATAAATGACTTTAAACACACTTATTTTAGTTGAAAAAGTCATAATTCACATCCAACAGTCGTTTGGAGTCAAAAGATTAAATGTTAAAATTTCATCGATATGGACCATTTTGGGGACGTTCGACAGGTCCGGAGTCATCGTTTTTCATCAGAAAATGAATTTTTCGGACTGTACCAAAAATGATTCAAAATGTCAAATGGATCGTGCCTCATGTTGAATAACCACTTTTTAACCCCTCAGAGTGACCAAAATTGCCATTTTTACGGAGTTTTGCTTACTCAAAAGCTTCAATTTTGACCAATTTCAGGCACATAAATGACTTTAAACACACTTATTTTAGTTGAAAAAGTCATAATTCACATCCAACAGTCGTTTGGAGTCAAAAGATTAAATGTTAAAATTTCATCGATATGGACCATTTTGGGGACGTTCGACAGGTCCGGAGTCATTGTTTTTCATCAGAAAATGAATTTTTCGGACTGTACCAAAAATGATTCAAAATGTCAAATGGATCGTGCCTCATGTTGAATAACCACTTTTTAACCCCTCAGAGTGACCAAAATTGCCATTTTTACAGAGTTTTGCTTACTCAAAAGCTTCAATTTTGACCAATTTCAGGCACATAAATGACTTTAAACACACTTATTTTAGTTGAAAAAGTCATAATTCACATCCAACAGTCGTTTGGAGTCAAAAGATTAAATGTTAAAATTTCATCGATATGGACCATTTTGGGGACGTTCGACAGGTCCGGAGTCATCGTTTTTCATCAGAAAATGAATTTTTCGGACTGTACCAAAAATGATTCAAAATGTCAAATGGATCGTGCCTCATGTTGAATAACCACTTTTTAACCCCTCAGAGTGACCAAAATTGCCATTTTTACAGAGTTTTGCTTACTCAAAAGCTTCAATTTTGACCAATTTCAGGCACATAAATGACTTTAAACACACTTATTTTAGTTGAAAAAGTCATAATTCACATCCAACAGTCGTTTGGAGTCAAAAGATTAAATATTAAAATTTCATCGATATGGACCATTTTGGGGACGTTCGACAGGTCCGGAGTCATCATTTTTCATCAGAAAATGAATTTTTCGGACTGTACCAAAAATGATTCAAAATGTCAAATGGATCGTGCCTAATGTTGAATAACCACTTTTTAACCCCTCAGAGTGACCAAAATTGCCATTTTTGCAGAGTTTTGCTTACTCAAAAGCTTCAATTTTGACCAATTTCAGGCACATAAATGACTTTAAACACACTTATTTTAGTTGAAAAAGTCATAATTCACATCCAACAGTCGTTTGGAGTCAAATGATTAAATGTAAAAATTTCATCGATATGGACCATTTTGGGGACGTTCGACAGGTCCGGAGTCATCGTTTTTCATCAGAAAATGAATTTTTCGGGCTGTACCAAAAATGATTCAAAATGTCAAATGGATCGTGCCTCATGTTGAATAACCACTTTTTAACCCCTCAGAGTGACCAAAATTGCCATTTTTACAGAGTTTTGCTTACTCAAAAGCTTCAATTTTGACCAATTTCAGGCACATAAATGACTTTAAACACACGTATTTTAGTTGGAAAAGTCATAATTCACATCCAACAGTCGTTTGGAGTCAAAAGATTAAATGTTAAAATTTCATCGATATGGACCATTTTGGGGACGTTCGACATGTCCGGAGTCATCGTTTTTCATCAGAAAATGAATTTTTTGGACTGTACCAAAAATGATTCAAAATGTCAAATGGATCAAGCCTCATGTTAAATAACCACTTTTTAACCCCTCAGAGTGACCAAAATTGCCATGTTTACAGAGTTTTGCTTACTCAAAAGCTTCAATTTTGACCAATTTCAGGCACATAAATGACTTTAAACACACTTATTTTAGTTGAAAAAGTCATAATTCACATCCAACAGTCGTTTGGAGTCAAAAGATTAAATGTTAAAATTTCATCGATATGGACCATTTTGGGGACGTTCGACATGTCCGGAGTCATCGTTTTTCATCAGAAAATGAATTTTTCGGACTGTACCAAAAATGATTCAAAATGTCAAATGGATCGTGCCTCATGTTGAATAACCACTTTTTAACCCCTCAGAGTGACCAAAATTGCCATTTTTACAGAGTTTTGCTTACTCAAAAGCTTCAATTTTGACCAATTTCAGGCACATAAATGACTTTAAACACACTTATTTTAGTTGAAAAAGTCATAATTCACATCCAACAGTCGTTTGGAGTCAAAAGATTAAATGTTAAAATTTCATCGATATGGACCATTTTGGGGACGTTCGACAGTTCCGGAGTCATCGTTTTTCATCAGAAAATGAATTTTTCGGACTGTACCAAAAATAATTCAAAATGTCAAATGGATCGTGCCTCATGTTGAATAACCACTTTTTAACCCCTCAGAGTGACCAAAATTGCCATTTTTACAGAGTTTTGCTTACTCAAAAGCTTCAATTTTGACCAATTTCAGGCACATAAATGACTTTAAACACACTTATTTTAGTTGAAAAAGTCATAATTCACATCCAACAGTCGTTTGGAGTCAAAAGATTAAATGTTAAAATTTCATCGATATGGACCATTTTGGGGACGTTCGACAGGTCCGGAGTCATCATTTTTCATCAGAAAATGAATTTTTCGGACTGTACCAAAAATGATTGAAAATGTCAAATGGATCGTGCCTAATGTTGAATAACCACTTTTTAACCCCTCAGAGTGACCAAAATTGCCATTTTTACAGAGTTTTGCTTACTCAAAAGCTTCAATTTTGACCAATTTCAGGCACATAAATGACTTTAAACACACTTATTTTAGTTGAAAAAGTCATAATTCACATCCAACAGCTGTTTGGAGTCAAAAGATTAAATGTTAAAATTTCATCGATATGGACCATTTAAGGGACATTCGACAGGTCCGGAGTCATCGTTTTTCATCAGAAAATGAATTTTTTGGACTGTACCAAAAATGATTCAAAATGTCAAATGGATCGTGCCTCATGTTGAATAACCACTTTTTAACCCCTCAGAGTGACCAAAATTGCCATTTTTACAGAGTTTTGCTTACTCAAAAGCTTCAATTTTGACCAATTTCAGGCACATAAATGACTTTAAACACACTTATTTTAGTTGAAAAAGTCATAATTCACATCCAACAGTCGTTTGGAGTCAAAAGATTAAATGTTAAAATTTCATCGATATGGACCATTTTGGGGACGTTCGACAGGTCCAGAGTCATCGTTTTTCATCAGAAAATGAATTTTTCGGACTGTACCAAAAATAATTCAAAATGTCAAATGGATCGTGGCTCATGTTGAATAACCACTTTTGAACCCCTCAGAGTAACCAAAATTGCCATTTTTACAGAGTTTTGCTTACTCAAAAGCTTCAATTTTGACCAATTTCAGGCACATAAATGACTTTAAACACACTTATTTTAGTTGAAAAAGTCATAATTCACATCCAACAGTCGTTTGGAGTCAAAAGATTAAATGTTAAAATTTCATCGATATGGACCATTTTGGGGACGTTCGACAGGTCCGGAGTCATTGTTTTTCATCAGAAAATGAATTTTTCGGACTGTACCAAAAATGATTCAAAATGTCAAATGGATCGTGCCTCATGTTGAATAACCACTTTTTAACCCCTCAGAGTGACCAAAATTGCCATTTTTACAGAGTTTTGCTTACTCAAAAGCTTCAATTTTGACCAATTTCAGGCACATAAATGACTTTAAACACACTTATTTTAGTTGAAAAAGTCATAATTCACATCCAACAGTCGTTTGGAGTCAAAAGATTAAATGTTAAAATTTCATCGATATGGACCATTTTGGGGACGTTCGACAGGTCCGGAGTCATCGTTTTTCATCAGAAAATGAATTTTTCGGACTGTACCAAAAATGATTCAAAATGTCAAATGGATCGTGCCTCATGTTGAATAACCACTTTTTAACCCCTCAGAGTGACCAAAATTGCCATTTTTACAGAGTTTTGCTTACTCAAAAGCTTCAATTTTGACCAATTTCAGGCACATAAATGACTTTAAACACACTTATTTTAGTTGAAAAAGTCATAATTCACATCCAACAGTCGTTTGGAGTCAAAAGATTAAATGTTAAAATTTCATCGATATGGACCATTTTGGGGACGTTCGACAGGTCCGGAGTCATCATTTTTCATCAGAAAATGAATTTTTCGGACTGTACCAAAAATGATTCAAAATGTCAAATGGATCGTGCCTAATGTTGAATAACCACTTTTTAACCCCTCAGAGTGACCAAAATTGCCATTTTTGCAGAGTTTTGCTTACTCAAAAGCTTCAATTTTGACCAATTTCAGGCACATAAATGACTTTAAACACACTTATTTTAGTTGAAAAAGTCATAATTCACATCCAACAGTCGTTTGGAGTCAAATGATTAAATGTAAAAATTTCATCGATATGGACCATTTTGGGGACGTTCGACAGGTCCGGAGTCATCGTTTTTCATCAGAAAATGAATTTTTCGGGCTGTACCAAAAATGATTCAAAATGTCAAATGGATCGTGCCTCATGTTGAATAACCACTTTTTAACCCCTCAGAGTGACCAAAATTGCCATTTTTACAGAGTTTTGCTTACTCAAAAGCTTCAATTTTGACCAATTTCAGGCACATAAATGACTTTAAACACACGTATTTTAGTTGGAAAAGTCATAATTCACATCCAACAGTCGTTTGGAGTCAAAAGATTAAATGTTAAAATTTCATCGATATGGACCATTTTGGGGACGTTCGACATGTCCGGAGTCATCGTTTTTCATCAGAAAATGAATTTTTTGGACTGTACCAAAAATGATTCAAAATGTCAAATGGATCAAGCCTCATGTTAAATAACCACTTTTTAACCCCTCAGAGTGACCAAAATTGCCATGTTTACAGAGTTTTGCTTACTCAAAAGCTTCAATTTTGACCAATTTCAGGCACATAAATGACTTTAAACACACTTATTTTAGTTGAAAAAATCATAATTCACATCCAACAGTCGTTTGGAGTCAAAAGATTAAATGTTAAAATTTCATCGATATGGACCATTTTGGGGACGTTCGACAGTTCCGGAGTCATCGTTTTTCATCAGAAAATGAATTTTTCGGACTGTACCAAAAATAATTCAAAATGTCAAATGGATCGTGCCTCATGTTGAATAACCACTTTTGAACCCCTCAGAGTGACCAAAATTGCCATTTTTACAGAGTTTTGCTTACTCAAAAGCTTCAATTTTGACCAATTTCAGGCACATAAATGACTTTAAACACACTTATTTTAGTTGAAAAAGTCATAATTCACATCCAACAGTCGTTTGGAGTCAAAAGATTAAATGTTAAAATTTCATCGATATGGACCATTTTGGGGACGTTCGACAGGTCCGGAGTCATCGTTTTTCATCAGAAAATGAATTTTTCGGACTGTACCAAAAATGATTCAAATGTCAACTGGATCGTTCCTCATGTTGAATAACCACTTTTGAACCCCTCAGAGTGACCAAAATTGCCATTTTTACAGAGTTTTGCTTACTCAAAAGCTTCAATTTTGACCAATTTCAGGCACATAAATGACTTTAAACACACTTATTTTAGTTGAAAAAGTCATAATTCACATCCAACAGTCGTTTGGAGTCAAAAGATTAAATGTTAAAATTTCATCGATATGGACCATTTTGGGGATGTTCGACAGGTCCGGAGTCATCGTTTTTCATCAGAAAATGAATTTTTCGGACTGTACCAAAAATGATTCAAAATGTCAAATGGATCGTGCCTCATGTTGAATAACCACTTTTTAACCCCTCAGAGTGACCAAAATTGCCATTTTTACAGAGTTTTGCTTACTCAAAAGCATCAATTTTGACCAATTTCAGGCACATAAATGACTTTAAACACACTTCTTTTAGTTGAAAAAGTCATAATTCACATCCAACAGTCGTTTGGAGTCAAAAGATTAAATGTTAAAATTTCATCGATATGGACCATTTTGGGGACGTTCGACAGGTCCGGAGTTATTGTTTTTCATCAGAAAATGAATTTTTCGGACTGTACCAAAAATGATTCAAAATGTCAAATGGATCGTGCCTCATGTTGAATAACCACTTTTTAACCCCTCAGAGTGACCAAAATTGCCATTTTTACGGAGTTTTGCTTACTCAAAAGCTTCAATTTTGACCAATTTCAGGCACATAAATGACTTTAAACACACTTATTTTAGTTGAAAAAGTCATAATTCACATCCAACAGTCGTTTGGAGTCAAAAGATTAAATGTTAAAATTTCATCGATATGGACCATTTTGGGGACGTTCGACACGTCCGGAGTCATCGTTTTTCATCAGAAAATGAATTTTTTGGACTGTAACAAAAATGATTCAAAATGTCAAATGGATCGTGCCTCATGTTGAATAACCACTTTTTAACCCCTCAGAGTGACCAAAATTGCCATGTTTACAGAGTTTTGCTTACTCAAAAGCTTCAATTTTGACCAATTTCAGGCACATAAATGACTTTAAACACACTTATTTTAGTTGAAAAAGTCATAATTCACATCCAACAGTCGTTTGGAGTCAAAAGATTAAATGTTAAAATTTCATCGATATGGACCATTTTGGGGACGTTCGACATGTCCGGAGTCATCGTTTTTCATCAGAAAATGAATTTTTTGGACTGTACCAAAAATGATTCAAAATGTCAAATGGATCGTGCCTCATGTTGAATAACCACTTTTTAACCCCTCAGAGTGACCAAAATTGCCATTTTTACAGAGTTTTGCTTACTCAAAAGCTTCAATTTTGACCAATTTCAGGCACATAAATGACTTTAAACACACTTATTTTAGTTGAAAAAGTCATAATTCACATCCAACAGTCGTTTGGAGTCAAAAGATTAAATGTTAAAATTTCATCGATATGGACCATTTTGGGGACGTTCGACAGGTCCGGAGTCATCATTTTTCATCAGAAAATGAATTTTTCGGACTGTACCAAAAATGATTCAAAATGTCAAATGGATCGTGCCTCATGTTGAATAACCACTTTTTAACCCCTCAGAGTGACCAAAATTGCCATGTTTACAGAGTTTTGCTTACTCAAAAGCTTCAATTTTGACCAATTTCAGGCACATAAATGACTTTAAACACACTTATTTTAGTTGAAAAAGTCATAATTCACATCCAACAGTCGTTTGGAGTCAAAAGATTAAATGTTAAAATTTCATCGATATGGACCATTTTGGGGACATTCGACAGTTCCGGAGTCATCGTTTTTCATCAGAAAATGAATTTTTCGGACTGTACCAAAAATAATTCAAAATGTCAAATGGATCGTGCCTCATGTTGAATAACCACTTTTTAACCCCTCAGAGTGACCAAAATTGCCATTTTTACAGAGTTTTGCTTACTCAAAAGCTTCAATTTTGACCAATTTCAGGCACATAAATGACTTTAAACACACTTATTTTAGTTGAAAAAGTCAAAATTCACATCCAACAGTCGTTTGGAGTCAAAAGATTAAATGTTAAAATTTCATCGATATGGACCATTTTGGGGACGTTCGACAGGTCCAGAGTCATCGTTTTTCATCAGAAAATGAATTTTTCGGACTGTACCAAAAATAATTCAAAATGTCAAATGGATCGTGGCTCATGTTGAATAACCACTTTTGAACCCCTCAGAGTAACCAAAATTGCCATTTTTACAGAGTTTTGCTTACTCAAAAGCTTCAATTTTGACCAATTTCAGGCACATAAATGACTTTAAACACACTTATTTTAGTTGAAAAAGTCATAATTCACATCCAACAGTCGTTTGGAGTCAAAAGATTAAATGTTAAAATTTCATCGATATGGACCATTTTGGGGACGTTCGACAGGTCCGGAGTCATTGTTTTTCATCAGAAAATGAATTTTTCGGACTGTACCAAAAATGATTCAAAATGTCAAATGGATCGTGCCTCATGTTGAATAACCACTTTTTAACCCCTCAGAGTGACCAAAATTGCCATTTTTACAGAGTTTTGCTTACTCAAAAGCTTCAATTTTGACCAATTTCAGGCACATAAATGACTTTAAACACACTTATTTTAGTTGAAAAAGTCATAATTCACATCCAACAGTCGTTTGGAGTCAAAAGATTAAATGTTAAAATTTCATCGATATGGACCATTTTGGGGACGTTCGACAGGTCCGGAGTCATCGTTTTTCATCAGAAAATGAATTTTTCGGACTGTACCAAAAATGATTCAAAATGTCAAATGGATCGTGCCTCATGTTGAATAACCACTTTTTAACCCCTCAGAGTGACCAAAATTGCCATTTTTACAGAGTTTTGCTTACTCAAAAGCTTCAATTTTGACCAATTTCAGGCACATAAATGACTTTAAACACACTTATTTTAGTTGAAAAAGTCATAATTCACATCCAACAGTCGTTTGGAGTCAAAAGATTAAATGTTAAAATTTCATCGATATGGACCATTTTGGGGACGTTCGACAGGTCCGGAGTCATCATTTTTCATCAGAAAATGAATTTTTCGGACTGTACCAAAAATGATTCAAAATGTCAAATGGATCGTGCCTAATGTTGAATAACCACTTTTTAACCCCTCAGAGTGACCAAAATTGCCATTTTTGCAGAGTTTTGCTTACTCAAAAGCTTCAATTTTGACCAATTTCAGGCACATAAATGACTTTAAACACACTTATTTTAGTTGAAAAAGTCATAATTCACATCCAACAGTCGTTTGGAGTCAAATGATTAAATGTAAAAATTTCATCGATATGGACCATTTTGGGGACGTTCGACAGGTCCGGAGTCATCGTTTTTCATCAGAAAATGAATTTTTCGGGCTGTACCAAAAATGATTCAAAATGTCAAATGGATCGTGCCTCATGTTGAATAACCACTTTTTAACCCCTCAGAGTGACCAAAATTGCCATTTTTACAGAGTTTTGCTTACTCAAAAGCTTCAATTTTGACCAATTTCAGGCACATAAATGACTTTAAACACACGTATTTTAGTTGGAAAAGTCATAATTCACATCCAACAGTCGTTTGGAGTCAAAAGATTAAATGTTAAAATTTCATCGATATGGACCATTTTGGGGACGTTCGACATGTCCGGAGTCATCGTTTTTCATCAGAAAATGAATTTTTTGGACTGTACCAAAAATGATTCAAAATGTCAAATGGATCAAGCCTCATGTTAAATAACCACTTTTTAACCCCTCAGAGTGACCAAAATTGCCATGTTTACAGAGTTTTGCTTACTCAAAAGCTTCAATTTTGACCAATTTCAGGCACATAAATGACTTTAAACACACTTATTTTAGTTGAAAAAATCATAATTCACATCCAACAGTCGTTTGGAGTCAAAAGATTAAATGTTAAAATTTCATCGATATGGACCATTTTGGGGACGTTCGACAGTTCCGGAGTCATCGTTTTTCATCAGAAAATGAATTTTTCGGACTGTACCAAAAATAATTCAAAATGTCAAATGGATCGTGCCTCATGTTGAATAACCACTTTTGAACCCCTCAGAGTGACCAAAATTGCCATTTTTACAGAGTTTTGCTTACTCAAAAGCTTCAATTTTGACCAATTTCAGGCACATAAATGACTTTAAACACACTTATTTTAGTTGAAAAAGTCATAATTCACATCCAACAGTCGTTTGGAGTCAAAAGATTAAATGTTAAAATTTCATCGATATGGACCATTTTGGGGACGTTCGACAGGTCCGGAGTCATCGTTTTTCATCAGAAAATGAATTTTTCGGACTGTACCAAAAATGATTCAAATGTCAACTGGATCGTTCCTCATGTTGAATAACCACTTTTGAACCCCTCAGAGTGACCAAAATTGCCATTTTTACAGAGTTTTGCTTACTCAAAAGCTTCAATTTTGACCAATTTCAGGCACATAAATGACTTTAAACACACTTATTTTAGTTGAAAAAGTCATAATTCACATCCAACAGTCGTTTGGAGTCAAAAGATTAAATGTTAAAATTTCATCGATATGGACCATTTTGGGGATGTTCGACAGGTCCGGAGTCATCGTTTTTCATCAGAAAATGAATTTTTCGGACTGTACCAAAAATGATTCAAAATGTCAAATGGATCGTGCCTCATGTTGAATAACCACTTTTTAACCCCTCAGAGTGACCAAAATTGCCATTTTTACAGAGTTTTGCTTACTCAAAAGCATCAATTTTGACCAATTTCAGGCACATAAATGACTTTAAACACACTTCTTTTAGTTGAAAAAGTCATAATTCACATCCAACAGTCGTTTGGAGTCAAAAGATTAAATGTTAAAATTTCATCGATATGGACCATTTTGGGGACGTTCGACAGGTCCGGAGTTATTGTTTTTCATCAGAAAATGAATTTTTCGGACTGTACCAAAAATGATTCAAAATGTCAAATGGATCGTGCCTCATGTTGAATAACCACTTTTTAACCCCTCAGAGTGACCAAAATTGCCATTTTTACGGAGTTTTGCTTACTCAAAAGCTTCAATTTTGACCAATTTCAGGCACATAAATGACTTTAAACACACTTATTTTAGTTGAAAAAGTCATAATTCACATCCAACAGTCGTTTGGAGTCAAAAGATTAAATGTTAAAATTTCATCGATATGGACCATTTTGGGGACGTTCGACACGTCCGGAGTCATCGTTTTTCATCAGAAAATGAATTTTTTGGACTGTAACAAAAATGATTCAAAATGTCAAATGGATCAAGCCTCATGTTGAATAACCACTTTTTAACCCCTCAGAGTGACCAAAATTGCCATGTTTACAGAGTTTTGCTTACTCAAAAGCTTCAATTTTGACCAATTTCAGGCACATAAATGACTTTAAACACACTTATTTTAGTTGAAAAAGTCATAATTCACATCCAACAGTCGTTTGGAGTCAAAAGATTAAATGTTAAAATTTCATCGATATGGACCATTTTGGGGACGTTCGACATGTCCGGAGTCATCGTTTTTCATCAGAAAATGAATTTTTTGGACTGTACCAAAAATGATTCAAAATGTCAAATGGATCGTGCCTCATGTTGAATAACCACTTTTTAACCCCTCAGAGTGACCAAAATTGCCATGTTTACAGAGTTTTGCTTACTCAAAAGCTTCAATTTTGACCAATTTCAGGCACATAAATGACTTTAAACACACTTATTTTAGTTGAAAAAGTCATAATTCACATCCAACAGTCGTTTGGAGTCAAAAGATTAAATGTTAAAATTTCATCGATATGGACCATTTTGGGGACGTTCGACAGGTCCGGAGTCATCGTTTTTCATCAGAAAATGAATTTTTCGGACTGTACCAAAAATGATTCAAAATGTCAAATGGATCGTGCCTCATGTTGAATAACCACTTTTTAACCCCTCAGAGTGACCAAAATTGCCATGTTTACAGAGTTTTGCTTACTCAAAAGCTTCAATTTTGACCAATTTCAGGCACATAAATGACTTTAAACACACTTATTTTAGTTGAAAAAGTCATAATTCACATCCAACAGTCGTTTGGAGTCAAAAGATTAAATGTTAAAATTTCATCGATATGGACCATTTTGGGGACGTTCGACAGTTCCGGAGTCATCGTTTTTCATCAGAAAATGAATTTTTCGGACTGTACCAAAAATAATTCAAAATGTCAAATGGATCGTGCCTCATGTTGAATAACCACTTTTGAACCCCTCAGAGTGACCAAAATTGCCATTTTTACAGAGTTTTGCTTACTCAAAAGCTTCAATTTTGACCAATTTCAGGCACATAAATGACTTTAAACACACTTATTTTAGTTGAAAAAGTCAAAATTCACATCCAACAGTCGTTTGGAGTCAAAAGATTAAATGTTAAAATTTCATCGATATGGACCATTTTGGGGACGTTCGACAGGTCCGGAGTCATCGTTTTTCATCAGAAAATGAATTTTTCGGACTGTACCAAAAATGATTCAAAATGTCAAATGGATCGTGCCTCATGTTGAATAACCACTTTTTAACCCCTCAGAGTGACCAAAATTGCCATTTTTACAGAGTTTTGCTTACTCAAAAGCTTCAATTTTGACCAATTTCAGGCACATAAATGACTTTAAACACACTTCTTTTAGTTGAAAAAGTCATAATTCACATCCAACAGTCGTTTGGAGTCAAAAGATTAAATGTTAAAATTTCATCGATATGGACCATTTTGGGGACGTTCGACAGGTCCGGAGTCATTGTTTTTCATCAGAAAATGAATTTTTCGGACTGTACCAAAAATGATTCAAAATGTCAAATGGATCGTGCCTCATGTTGAATAACCACTTTTTAACCCCTCAGAGTGACCAAAATTGCCATTTTTACAGAGTTTTGCTTACTCAAAAGCTTCAATTTTGACCAATTTCAGGCACATAAATGACTTTAAACACACTTATTTTAGTTGAAAAAGTCATAATTCACATCCAACAGTCGTTTGGAGTCAAAAGATTAAATGTTAAAATTTCATCGATATGGACCATTTTGGGGACGTTCGACACGTCCGGAGTCATCGTTTTTCATCAGAAAATGAATTTTTCGGACTGTAACAAAAATGATTCAAAATGTCAAATGGATCGTGCCTCATGTTGAATAACCACTTTTGAACCCCTCAGAGTGACCAAAATTGCCATTTTTACAGAGTTTTGCTTACTCAAAAGCTTCAATTTTGACCAATTTCAGGCACATAAATGACTTTAAACACACTTATTTTAGTTGAAAAAGTCCTAATTCACATCCAACAGTCGTTTGGAGTCAAAAGATTAAATGTTAAAATTTCATCGATATGGACCATTTTGGGGACGTTCGACAGGTCCGGAGTCATCGTTTTTCATCAGAAAATGAATTTTTCGGACTGCACCAAAAATGATTCAAAATGTCAAATGGATCGTGCCTCATGTTGAATAACCACTTTTTAACCCCTCAGAGTGACCAAAATTACCATTTTTACAGAGTTTTGCTTACTCAAAAGCTTCAATTTTGACCAATTTCAGGCACATAAATGACTTTAAACACACTTATTTTAATTGAAAAAGTCATAATTCACATCCAACAGTCGTTTGGAGTCAAAAGATGAAATGTTAAAATTTCATCGATATGGACCATTTTGGGGACGTTCGACAGGTCCGGAGTCATCGTTTTTCATCAGAAAATGAATTTTTCGGACTGTACCAAAAATGATTCAAAATGTCAAATGGATCGTGCCTAATGTGGAATAACCACTTTTTAACCCCTCAGAGTGACCAAAATTGCCATTTTTACAGAGTTTTGCTTACTCAAAAGCTTCAATTTTGAACAATTTCAGGCACATAAATGACTTTAAACACACTTATTTTAGTTGAAAAAGTCATAATTCACATCCAACAGTCGTTTGGAGTCAAAAGATTAAATGTTAAAATTTCATCGATATGGACCATTTTGGGGACGTTCGACAGGTCCGGAGTCATCATTTTTCATCAGAAAATGAATTTTTTGGACTGTACCAAAAATGATTCAAAATGTCAAATGGATCGTGCCTAATGTTGAATAACCACTTTTTAACCCCTCAGAGTGACCAAAATTGCCATTTTTACAGAGTTTTGCTTACTCAAAAGCTTCAATTTTGACCAATTTCAGGCACATAAATGACTTTAAACACACTTATTTTAGTTGAAAAAGTCATAATTCACATCCAACAGTCGTTTGGAGTCAAATGATTAAATGTAAAAATTTCATCGATATGGACCATTTTGGGGACGTTCGACAGGTCCGGAGTCATCGTTTTTCATCAGAAAATGAATTTTTCGGGCTGTACCAAAAATGATTCAAAATGTCAAATGGATCGTGCCTCATGTTGAATAACCACTTTTTAACCCCTCAGAGTGACCAAAATTGCCATTTTTACAGAGTTTTGCTTACTCAAAAGCTTCAATTTTGACCAATTTCAGGCACATAAATGACTTTAAACACACGTATTTTAGTTGAAAAAGTCATAATTCACATCCAACAGTCGTTTGGAGTCAAAAGATTAAATGTTAAAATTTCATCGATATGGACCATTTTGGGGACGTTCGACATGTCCGAAATCATCGTTTTTCATCAGAAAATGAATTTTTCGGACTGTACCAAAAATGATTCAAAATGTCAAATGGATCATGCCTCATGTTGAATAACCACTTTTTAACCCCTCAGAGTGACCAAAATTGCCATGTTTACAGAGTTTTGCTTACTCAAAAGCTTCAATTTTGACCAATTTCAGGCACATAAATGACTTTAAACACACTTATTTTAGTTGAAAAAGTCATAATTCACATCCAACAGTCGTTTGGAGTCAAAAGATTAAATGTTAAAATTTCATCGATATGGACCATTTTGGGGACGTTCGACAGGTCCGGAGTCATCGTTTTTCATCAGAAAATGAATTTTTCGGACTGTACAAAAAATGATTCAAAATGTCAAATGGATCGTGCCTCATGTTGAATAACCACTTTTTAACCCCTCAGAGTGACCAAAATTGCCATGTTTACAGAGTTTTGCTTACTCAAAAGCTTCAATTTTGACCAATTTCAGGCACATAAATGACTTTAAACACACTTATTTTAGTTGAAAAAGTCATAATTCACATCCAACAGTCGTTTGGAGTCAAAAGATTAAATGTTAAAATTTCATCGATATGGACCATTTTGGGGACGTTCGACAGTTCCGGAGTCATCGTTTTTCATCAGAAAATGAATTTTTCGGACTGTACCAAAAATAATTCAAAATGTCAAATGGATCGTGCCTCATGTTGAATAACCACTTTTGAACCCCTCAGAGTGACCAAAATTGCCATTTTTACAGAGTTTTGCTTACTCAAAAGCTTCAATTTTGACCAATTTCAGGCACATAAATGACTTTAAACACACTTATTTTAGTTGAAAAAGTCAAAATTCACATCCAACAGTCGTTTGGAGTCAAAAGATTAAATGTTAAAATTTCATCGATATGGACCATTTTGGGGACGTTCGACAGGTCCGGAGTCATCGTTTTTCATCAGAAAATGAATTTTTCGGACTGTACCAAAAATGATTCAAAATGTCAAATGGATCGTGCCTCATGTTGAATAACCACTTTTTAACCCCTCAGAGTGACCAAAATTGCCATTTTTACAGAGTTTTGCTTACTCAAAAGCTTCAATTTTGACCAATTTCAGGCACATAAATGACTTTAAACACACTTATTTTAGTTGAAAAAGTCATAATTCACATCCAACAGTCGTTTGGAGTCAAAAGATTAAATGTTAAAATTTCATCGATATGGACCATTTTGGGGGCGTTCGACAGGTCCGGAGTCATCATTTTTCATCAGAAAATGAATTTTTCGGACTGTACCAAAAATGATTCAAAATGTCAAATGGATCGTGCCTAATGTTGAATAACCATTTTTTAACCCCTCAGAGTGACCAAAATTGCCATTTTTACAGAGTTTTGCTTACTCAAAAGCTTCAATTTTGACCAATTTCAGGCACATAAATGACTTTAAACACACTTATTTTAGTTGAAAAAGTCATAATTCACATCCAACAGTCGTTTGGAGTCAAATGATTAAATGTAAAAATTTCATCGATATGGACCATTTTGGGGACGTTCGACAGGTCCGGAGTCATCGTTTTTCATCAGAAAATGAATTTTTCGGACTGTACCAAAAATGATTCAAAATGTCAAATGGATCGTGCCTCATGTTGAATAACCACTTTTTAACCCCTCAGAGTGACCAAAATTGCCATTTTTACAGAGTTTTGCTTACTCAAAAGCTTCAATTTTGACCAATTTCAGGCACATAAATGACTTTAAACACACTTATTTTAGTTGAAAAAGTCATAATTCACATCCAACAGTCGTTTGGAGTCAAAAGATTAAATGTTAAAATTTCATCGATATGGACCATTTTGGGGACGTTCGACATGTCCGGAGTCATCGTTTTTCATCAGAAAATGAATTTTTCGGACTGTACCAAAAATGATTCAAAATGTCAAATGGATCATGCCTCATGTTGAATAACCACTTTTTAACCCCTCAGAGTGACCATAATTGCCATGTTTACAGAGTTTTGCTTACTCAAAAGCTTCAATTTTGACCAATTTCAGGCACATAAATGACTTTAAACACACTTATTTTAGTTGAAAAAGTCATAATTCACATCCAACAGTCGTTTGGAGTCAAAAGATTAAATGTTAAAATTTCATCGATATGGACCATTTTGGGGACGTTCGACAGGTCCGGAGTCATCGTTTTTCATCAGAAAAAGAATTTTTCGGACTGTTCCAAAAATGATTCAAAATGTCAAATGGATCGTGCCTCATGTTGAATAACCACTTTTTAACCCCTCAGAGTGACCAAAATTGCCATGTTTACAGAGTTTTGCTTACTCAAAAGCTTCAATTTTGACCAATTTCAGGCACATAAATGACTTTAAACACACTTATTTTAGTTGAAAAAGTCATAATTCACATCCAACAGTCGTTTGGAGTCAAAAGATTAAATGTTAAAATTTCATCGATATGGACCATTTTGGGGACGTTCGACAGTTCCGGAGTCATCGTTTTTCATCAGAAAATGAATTTTTCGGACTGTACCAAAAATAATTCAAAATGTCAAATGGATCGTGCCTCATGTTGAATAACCACTTTTGAACCCCTCAGAGTGACCAAAATTGCCATTTTTACAGAGTTTTGCTTACTCAAAAGCTTCAATTTTGACCAATTTCAGGCACATAAATGACTTTAAACACACTTATTTTAGTTGAAAAAGTCATAATTCACATCCAACAGTTGTTTGGAGTCAAAAGATTAAATGTTAAAATTTCATCGATATGGACCATTTTGGGGACGTTCGACAGGTCCGGAGTCATCGTTTTTCATCAGAAAATGAATTTTTCGGACTGTACCAAAAATGATTCAAAATGTCAAATGGATCGTGCCTCATGTTGAATAACCACTTTTTAACCCCTCAGAGTGACCAAAGTTGCCATTTTTACAGAGTTTTGCTTACTCAAAAGCTTAAATTTTGACCAATTTCAGGCACATAAATGACTTTAAACACACTTATTTTAGTTGAAAAAGTCATAATGCACATCCAACAGTCGTTTGGAGTCAAAAGATTAAATGATAAAATTTCATCGATATGACCATTTTGGGGACGTTCGACAGGTCCGGAGTCATCGTTTTTCATCAGAAAATGAATTTTTCGGACTGTACCAAAAATGATTCAAAATGTCAAATGGATCAAGCCTCATGTTGAATAACCACTTTTTAACCCCTCAGAGTGACCAAAATTGCCATGTTTACAGAGTTTTGCTTACTCAAAAGCTTCAATTTTGACCAATTTCAGGCACATAAATGACTTTAAACACACTTATTTTAGTTGAAAAAGTCATAATTCACATCCAACAGTCGTTTGGAGTCAAAAGATTAAATGTTAAAATTTCATCGATATGGACCATTTTGGGGACGTTCGACATGTCCGGAGTCATCGTTTTTCATCAGAAAATGAATTTTTTGGACTGTACCAAAAATGATTCAAAATGTCAAATGGATCAAGCCTCATGTTGAATAACCACTTTTTAACCCCTCAGAGTGACCAAAATTGCCATGTTTACAGAGTTTTGCTTACTCAAAAGCTTCAATTTTGACCAATTTCAGGCACATAAATGACTTTAAACACACTTATTTTAGTTGAAAAAGTCATAATTCACATCCAACAGTCGTTTGGAGTCAAAAGGTTAAATGTTAAAATTTCATCGATATGGACCATTTTGGGGACGTTCGACAGGTCCGGAGTCATCGTTTTTCATCAGAAAATGAATTTTTCAGACTGTACCAAAAATGATTCAAAATGTCAAATGGATCGTGCCTCATGTTGAATAACCACTTTTTAACCCCTCAGAGTGACCAAAATTGCCATGTTTACAGAGTTTTGCTTACTCAAAAGCTTCAATTTTGACCAATTTCAGGCACATAAATGACTTTAAACACACTTATTTTAGTTGAAAAAGTCATAATTCACATCCAACAGTCGTTTGGAGTCAAAAGATTAAATGTTAAAATTTCATCGATATGACCATTTTGGGGACGTTCAACAGTTCCGGAGTCATCGTTTTTCATCAGAAAATGAATTTTTCGGACTGTACCAAAAATAATTCAAAATGTCAAATGGATCGTGCCTCATGTTGAATAACCACTTTTGAACCCCTCAGAGTGACCAAAATTGCCATTTTTACAGAGTTTTGCTTACTCAAAAGCTTCAATTTTGACCAATTTCAGGCACATAAATGACTTTAAACACACTTATTTTAGTTGAAAAAGTCAAAATTCACATCCAACAGTCGTTTGGAGTCAAAAGATTAAATGTTAAAATTTCATCGATATGGACCATTTTGGGGACGTTCGACAGGTCCGGAGTCATCGTTTTTCATCAGAAAATGAATTTTTCGGACTGTACCAAAAATGATTCAAAATGTCAAATGGATCGTGCCTCATGTTGAATAACCACTTTTTAACCCCTCAGAGTGACCAAAATTGCCATTTTTACAGAGTTTTGCTTACTCAAAAGCTTCAATTTTGACCAATTTCAGGCACATAAATGACTTTAAACACACTTATTTTAGTTGAAAAAGTCATAATTCACATCCAACAGTCGTTTGGAGTCAAAAGATTAAATGTTAAAATTTCATCGATATGGACCATTTTGGGGGCGTTCGACAGGTCCGGAGTCATCATTTTTCATCAGAAAATGAATTTTTCGGACTGTACCAAAAATGATTCAAAATGTCAAATGGATCGTGCCTAATGTTGAATAACCATTTTTTAACCCCTCAGAGTGACCAAAATTGCCATTTTTACAGAGTTTTGCTTACTCAAAAGCTTCAATTTTGACCAATTTCAGGCACATAAATGACTTTAAACACACTTATTTTAGTTGAAAAAGTCATAATTCACATCCAACAGTCGTTTGGAGTCAAATGATTAAATGTAAAAATTTCATCGATATGGACCATTTTGGGGACGTTCGACAGGTCCGGAGTCATCGTTTTTCATCAGAAAATGAATTTTTCGGACTGTACCAAAAATGATTCAAAATGTCAAATGGATCGTGCCTCATGTTGAATAACCACTTTTTAACCCCTCAGAGTGACCAAAATTGCCATTTTTACAGAGTTTTGCTTACTCAAAAGCTTCAATTTTGACCAATTTCAGGCACATAAATGACTTTAAACACACTTATTTTAGTTGAAAAAGTCATAATTCACATCCAACAGTCGTTTGGAGTCAAAAGATTAAATGTTAAAATTTCATCGATATGGACCATTTTGGGGACGTTCGACATGTCCGGAGTCATCGTTTTTCATCAGAAAATGAATTTTTCGGACTGTACCAAAAATGATTCAAAATGTCAAATGGATCATGCCTCATGTTGAATAACCACTTTTTAACCCCTCAGAGTGACCATAATTGCCATGTTTACAGAGTTTTGCTTACTCAAAAGCTTCAATTTTGACCAATTTCAGGCACATAAATGACTTTAAACACACTTATTTTAGTTGAAAAAGTCATAATTCACATCCAACAGTCGTTTGGAGTCAAAAGATTAAATGTTAAAATTTCATCGATATGGACCATTTTGGGGACGTTCGACAGGTCCGGAGTCATCGTTTTTCATCAGAAAAAGAATTTTTCGGACTGTTCCAAAAATGATTCAAAATGTCAAATGGATCGTGCCTCATGTTGAATAACCACTTTTGAACCCCTCAGAGTGACCAAAATTGCCATGTTTACAGAGTTTTGCTTACTCAAAAGCTTCAATTTTGACCAATTTCAGGCACATAAATGACTTTAAACACACTTATTTTAGTTGAAAAAGTCATAATTCACATCCAACAGTCGTTTGGAGTCAAAAGATTAAATGTTAAAATTTCATCGATATGGACCATTTTGGGGACGTTCGACAGGTCCGGAGTCATCGTTTTTCATCAGAAAATGAATTTTTCGGACTGTACCAAAAATGATTCAAAATGTCAAATGGATCGTGCCTCATGTTGAATAACCACTTTTTAACCCCTCAGAGTGACCAAAGTTGCCATTTTTACAGAGTTTTGCTTACTCAAAAGCTTCAATTTTGACCAATTTCAGGCACATAAATGACTTTAAACACACTTATTTTAGTTGAAAAAGTCATAATGCACATCCAACAGTCGTTTGGAGTCAAAAGATTAAATGATAAAATTTCATCGATATGACAATTTTGGGGACGTTCGACAGGTCCGGAGTCATCGTTTTTCATCAGAAAATGAATTTTTCGGACTGTACCAAAAATGATTCAAAATGTCAAATGGATCAAGCCTCATGTTGAATAACCACTTTTTAACCCCTCAGAGTGACCAAAATTGCCATGTTTACAGAGTTTTGCTTACTCAAAAGCTTCAATTTTGACCAATTTCAGGCACATAAATGACTTTAAACACACTTATTTTAGTTGAAAAAGTCATAATTCACATCCAACAGTCGTTTGGAGTCAAAAGATTAAATGTTAAAATTTCATCGATATGGACCATTTTGGGGACGTTCGACATGTCCGGAGTCATCGTTTTTCATCAGAAAATGAATTTTTTGGACTGTACCAAAAATGATTCAAAATGTCAAATGGATCAAGCCTCATGTTGAATAACCACTTTTTAACCCCTCAGAGTGACCAAAATTGCCATGTTTACAGAGTTTTGCTTACTCAAAAGCTTCAATTTTGACCAATTTCAGGCACATAAATGACTTTAAACACACTTATTTTAGTTGAAAAAGTCATAATTCACATCCAACAGTCGTTTGGAGTCAAAAGGTTAAATGTTAAAATTTCATCGATATGGACCATTTTGGGGACGTTCGACAGGTCCGGAGTCATCGTTTTTCATCAGAAAATGAATTTTTCGGACTGTACCAAAAATGATTCAAAATGTCAAATGGATCGTGCCTCATGTTGAATAACCACTTTTTAACCCCTCAGAGTGACCAAAATTGCCATGTTTACAGAGTTTTGCTTACTCAAAAGCTTCAATTTTGACCAATTTCAGGCACATAAATGACTTTAAACACACTTATTTTAGTTGAAAAAGTCATAATTCACATCCAACAGTCGTTTGGAGTCAAAAGATTAAATGTTAAAATTTCATCGATATGACCATTTTGGGGACGTTCAACAGTTCCGGAGTCATCGTTTTTCATCAGAAAATGAATTTTTCGGACTGTACCAAAAATAATTCAAAATGTCAAATGGATCGTGCCTCATGTTGAATAACCACTTTTGAACCCCTCAGAGTGACCAAAATTGCCATTTTTACAGAGTTTTGCTTACTCAAAAGCTTCAATTTTGACCAATTTCAGGCACATAAATGACTTTAAACACACTTATTTTAGTTGAAAAAGTCATAATTCACATCCAACAGTCGTTTGGAGTCAAAAGATTAAATGTTAAAATTTCATCGATATGGACCATTTTGGGGACGTTCGACAGGTCCGGAGTCATCGTTTTTCATCAGAAAATGAATTTTTCGGACTGTACCAAAAATGATTCAAAATGTCAACTGGATCGTTCCTCATGTTGAATAACCACTTTTGAACCCCTCAGAGTGACCAAAATTGCCATTTTTACAGAGTTTTGCTTACTCAAAAGCTTCAATTTTGACCAATTTCAGGCACATAAATGACTTTAAACACACTTATTTTAGTTGAAAAAGTCATAATTCACATCCAACAGTCGTTTGGAGTCAAAAGATTAAATGTTAAAATTTCATCGATATGGACCATTTTGGGGACGTTCGACAGGTCCGGAGTCATCGTTTTTCATCAGAAAATGAATTTTTCGGACTGTACCAAAAATGATTCAAAATGTCAAATGGATCGTGCCTCATGTTGAATAACCACTTTTTAACCCCTCAGAGTGACCAAAATTGCCATTTTTACAGAGTTTTGCTTACTCAAAAGCTTCAATTTTGACCAATTTCAGGCACATAAATGACTTTAAACACACTTCTTTTAGTTGAAAAAGTCATAATTCACATCCAACAGTCGTTTGGAGTCAAAAGATTAAATGTTAAAATTTCATCGATATGGACCATTTTGGGGACGTTCGACAGGTCCGGAGTCATTGTTTTTCATCAGAAAATGAATTTTTCGGACTGTACCAAAAATGATTCAAAATGTCAAATGGATCGTGCCTCATGTTGAATAACCACTTTTTAACCCCTCAGAGTGACCAAAATTGCCATTTTTACAGAGTTTTGCTTACTCAAAAGCTTCAATTTTGACCAATTTCAGGCACATAAATGACTTTAAACACACTTATTTTAGTTGAAAAAGTCATAATTCACATCCAACAGTCGTTTGGAGTCAAAAGATTAAATGTTAAAATTTCATCGATATGGACCATTTTGGGGACGTTCGACACGTCCGGAGTCATCGTTTTTCATCAGAAAATGAATTTTTCGGACTGTAACAAAAATGATTCAAAATGTCAAATGGATCGTGCCTCATGTTGAATAACCACTTTTGAACCCCTCAGAGTGACCAAAATTGCCATTTTTACAGAGTTTTGCTTACTCAAAAGCTTCAATTTTGACCAATTTCAGGCACATAAATGACTTTAAACACACTTATTTTAGTTGAAAAAGTCATAATTCACATCCAACAGTCGTTTGGAGTCAAAAGATTAAATGTTAAAATTTCATCGATATGGACCATTTTGGGGACGTTCGACAGGTCCGGAGTCATCGTTTTTCATCAGAAAATGAATTTTTCGGACTGTACCAAAAATGATTCAAAATGTCAAATGGATCGTGCCTCATGTTGAATAACCACTTTTTAACCCCTCAGAGTGACCAAAATTGCCATTTTTACAGAGTTTTGCTTACTCAAAAGCTTCAATTTTGACCAATTTCAGGCACATAAATGACTTTAAACACACTTATTTTAGTTGAAAAAGTCATAATTCACATCCAACAGTCGTTTGGAGTCAAAAGATTAAATGTTAAAATTTCATCGATATGGACCATTTTGGGGACGTTCGACAGGTCCGGAGTCATCGTTTTTCATCAGAAAATGAATTTTTCGGACTGCACCAAAAATGATTCAAAATGTCAAATGGATCGTGCCTCATGTTGAATAACCACTTTTTAACCCCTCAGAGTGACCAAAATTACCATTTTTACAGAGTTTTGCTTACTCAAAAGCTTCAATTTTGACCAATTTCAGGCACATAAATGACTTTAAACACACTTATTTTAATTGAAAAAGTCTTAATTCACATCCAACAGTCGTTTGGAGTCAAAAGATGAAATGTTAAAATTTCATCGATATGGACCATTTTGGGGACGTTCGACAGGTCCGGAGTCATCGTTTTTCATCAGAAAATGAATTTTTCGGACTGTACCAAAAATGATTCAAAATGTCAAATGGATCGTGCCTAATGTGGAATAACCACTTTTTAACCCCTCAGAGTGACCAAAATTGCCATTTTTACAGAGTTTTGCTTACTCAAAAGCTTCAATTTTGACCAATTTCAGGCACATAAATGACTTTAAACACACTTATTTTAGTTGAAAAAGTCATAATTCACATCCAACAGTCGTTTGGAGTCAAAAGATTAAATGTTAAAATTTAATCAATATGGACCATTTTGGGGACGTTCGACAGGTCCGGAGTCATCGTTTTTCATCAGAAAATGAATTTTTCGGACTGTACCAAAAATGATTCAAAATGTCAAATGGATCGTGCCTAATGTGGAATAACCACTTTTTAACCCCTCAGAGTGACCAAAATTGCCATTTTTACAGAGTTTTGCTTACTCAAAAGCTTCAATTTTGACCAATTTCAGGCACATAAATGACTTTAAACACACTTATTAAAGTTGAAAAAGTCATAATTCACATCCAACAGTCGTTTGGAGTCAAAAGATTAAATGTTAACATTTCATCGATATGGACCATTTTGGGGACGTTCGACAGGTCCGGAGTCATCGTTTTTCATCAGAAAATGAATTTTTCGGGCTGTTCCAAAAATGATTCAAAATGTCAAATGGATCGTGCCTCATGTTGAATAACCACTTTTTAACCCCTCAGAGTGACCAAAATTGCCATTTTTACAGAGTTTTGCTTACTCAAAAGCTTCAATTTTGACCAATTTCAGGCACATAAATGACTTTAAACACACTTATTTTAGTTGAAAAAGTCATAATTCACATCCAACAGTCGTTTGGAGTCAAATGATTAAATGTAAAAATTTCATCGATATGGACCATTTTGGGGACGTTCGACAGGTCCGGAGTCATCGTTTTTCATCAGAAAATGAATTTTTCGGGCTGTACCAAAAATGATTCAAAATGTCAAATGGATCGTGCCTCATGTTGAATAACCACTTTTTAACCCCTCAGAGTGACCAAAATTGCCATTTTTACAGAGTTTTGCTTACTCAAAAGCTTCAATTTTGACCAATTTCAGGCACATAAATGACTTTAAACACACTTATTTTAGTTGAAAAAGTCATAATTCACATCCAACAGTCGTTTGGAGTCAAAAGATTAAATGTTAAAATTTCATCGATATGGACCATTTTGGGGACGTTCGACATGTCCGGAGTCATCGTTTTTCATCAGAAAATGAATTTTTCGGACTGTACCAAAAATGATTCAAAATGTCAAATGGATCATGCCTCATGTTGAATAACCACTTTTTAACCCCTCAGAGTGACCAAAATTGCCATGTTTACAGAGTTTTGCTTACTCAAAAGCTTCAATTTTGACCAATTTCAGGCACATAAATGACTTTAAACACATTTAGTTGAAAAAGTCACAATTCACATCCAACAGTCGTTTGGAGTCAAAAGATTAAATGTTAAAATTTCATCGATATGGACCATTTTGGGGACTTTCGACAGGTCCGGAGTCATCGTTTTTCATCAGAAAATGAATTTTTCGGACTGTACAAAAAATGATTCAAAATGTCAAATGGATCGTGCTTCATGTTGAATAACCACTTTTTAACCCCTCAGAGTGACCAAAATTGCCATGTTTACAGAGTTTTGCTTACTCAAAAGCTTCAATTTTGACCAATTTCAGGCACATAAATGACTTTAAACACACTTATTTTAGTTGAAAAAGTCATAATTCACATCCAAAAGTCATTTGGAGTCAAAAGATTAAATGTTAAAATTTCATCGATATGGACCATTTTGGGGACGTTCGACAGTTCCGGAGTCATCGTTTTTCATCAGAAAATGAATTTTTCGGACTGTACCAAAAATAATTCAAAATGTCAAATGGATCGTGCCTCATGTTGAATAACCACTTTTGAACCCCTCAGAGTGACCAAAATTGCCATTTTTACAGAGTTTTGCTTACTCAAAAGCTTCAATTTTGACCAATTTCAGGCACATAAATGACTTTAAACACACTTATTTTAGTTGAAAAAGTCAAAATTCACATCCAACAGTCGTTTGGAGTCAAAAGATTAAATGTTAAAATTTCATCGATATGGACCATTTTGGGGACGTTCGACAGGTCCGGAGTCATCGTTTTTCATCAGAAAATGAATTTTTCGGACTGTACCAAAAATGATTCAAAATGTCAAATGGATCGTGCCTCATGTTGAATAACCACTTTTTAACCCCTCAGAGTGACCAAAATTGCCATTTTTACAGAGTTTTGCTTACTCAAAAGCTTCAATTTTGACCAATTTCAGGCACATAAATGACTTTAAACACACTTATTTTAGTTGAAAAAGTCATAATTCACATCCAACAGTCGTTTGGAGTCAAAAGATTAAATGTTAAAATTTCATCGATATGGACCATTTTGGGGGCGTTCGACAGGTCCGGAGTCATCATTTTTCATCAGAAAATGAATTTTTCGGACTGTACCAAAAATGATTCAAAATGTCAAATGGATCGTGCCTAATGTTGAATAACCATTTTTTAACCCCTCAGAGTGACCAAAATTGCCATTTTTACAGAGTTTTGCTTACTCAAAAGCTTCAATTTTGACCAATTTCAGGCACATAAATGACTTTAAACACACTTATTTTAGTTGAAAAAGTCATAATTCACATCCAACAGTCGTTTGGAGTCAAATGATTAAATGTAAAAATTTCATCGATATGGACCATTTTGGGGACGTTCGACAGGTCCGGAGTCATCGTTTTTCATCAGAAAATGAATTTTTCGGACTGTACCAAAAATGATTCAAAATGTCAAATGGATCGTGCCTCATGTTGAATAACCACTTTTTAACCCCTCAGAGTGACCAAAATTGCCATTTTTACAGAGTTTTGCTTACTCAAAATCTTCAATTTTGACCAATTTCAGGCACATAAATGTTTTTAAACACACTTATTTTAGTTGAAAAAGTCATAATTCACATCCAACAGTCGTTTGGAGTCAAAAGATTAAATGTTAAAATTTCATCGATATGGACCATTTTGGGGACGTTCGACATGAATCGTTTTTCATCAGAAAATGAATTTTTCGGACTGTACCAAAAATGATTCAAAATGTCAAATGGATCATGCCTCATGTTGAATAACCACTTTTTAACCCCTCAGAGTGACCAAAATTGCCATGTTTACAGAGTTTTGCTTACTCAAAAGCTTCAATTTTGACCAATTTCAGGCACATAAATGACTTTAAACACACTTATTTTAGTTGAAAAAGTCATAATTCACATCCAACAGTCGTTTGGAGTCAAAAGATTAAATGTTAAAATTTCATCGATATGGACCATTTTGGGGACGTTCGACAGGTCCGGAGTCATCGTTTTTCATCAGAAAAATAATTTTTCGGACTGTACCAAAAATGATTCAAAATGTCAAATGGATCGTGCCTCATGTTGAATAACCACTTTTTAACCCCTCAGAGTGACCAAAATTGCCATGTTTACAGAGTTTTGCTTACTCAAAAGCTTCAATTTTGACCAATTTCAGGCACATAAATGACTTTAAACACACTTATTTTAGTTGAAAAAGTCATAATTCACATCCAACAGTCGTTTGGAGTCAAAAGATTAAATGTTAAAATTTCATCGATATGGACCATTTTGGGGACGTTCGACAGTTCCGGAGTCATCGTTTTTCATCAGAAAATGAATTTTTCGGACTGTACCAAAAATAATTCAAAATGTCAAATGGATCGTGCCTCATGTTGAATAACCACTTTTGAACCCCTCAGAGTGACCAAAATTGCCATTTTTACAGAGTTTTGCTTACTCAAAAGCTTCAATTTTGACCAATTTCAGGCACATAAATGACTTTAAACACACTTATTTTAGTTGAAAAAGTCATAATTCACATCCAACAGTCGTTTGGAGTCAAAAGATTAAATGTTAAAATTTCATCGATATGGACCATTTTGGGGACGTTCGACAGGTCCGGAGTCATCGTTTTTCATCAGAAAATGAATTTTTCGGACTGTACCAAAAATGATTCAAAATGTCAAATGGATCGTGCCTCATGTTGAATAACCACTTTTTAACCCCTCAGAGTGACCAAAGTTGCCATTTTTACAGAGTTTTGCTTACTCAAAAGCTTCAATTTTGACCAATTTCAGGCACATAAATGACTTTAAACACACTTATTTTAGTTGAAAAAGTCATAATGCACATCCAACAGTCGTTTGGAGTCAAAAGATTAAATGATAAAATTTCATCGATATGACCATTTTGGGGACGTTCGACAGGTCCGGAGTCATCGTTTTTCATCAGAAAATGAATTTTTCGGACTGTACCAAAAATGATTCAAAATGTCAAATGGATCAAGCCTCATGTTGAATAACCACTTTTTAACCCCTCAGAGTGACCAAAATTGCCATGTTTACAGAGTTTTGCTTACTCAAAAGCTTCAATTTTGACCAATTTCAGGCACATAAATGACTTTAAACACACTTATTTTAGTTGAAAAAGTCATAATTCACATCCAACAGTCGTTTGGAGTCAAAAGATTAAATGTTAAAATTTCATCGATATGGACCATTTTGGGGACGTTCGACATGTCCGGAGTCATCGTTTTTCATCAGAAAATGAATTTTTTGGACTGTACCAAAAATGATTCAAAATGTCAAATGGATCAAGCCTCATGTTGAATAACCACTTTTTAACCCCTCAGAGTGACCAAAATTGCCATGTTTACAGAGTTTTGCTTACTCAAAAGCTTCAATTTTGACCAATTTCAGGCACATAAATGACTTTAAACACACTTATTTTAGTTGAAAAAGTCATAATTCACATCCAACAGTCGTTTGGAGTCAAAAGATTAAATGTTAAAATTTCATCGATATGGACCATTTTGGGGACGTTCGACAGGTCCGGAGTCATCGTTTTTCATCAGAAAATGAATTTTTCGGACTGTACCAAAAATGATTCAAAATGTCAAATGGATCGTGCCTCATGTTGAATAACCACTTTTTAACCCCTCAGAGTGACCAAAATTGCCATGTTTACAGAGTTTTGCTTACTCAAAAGCTTCAATTTTGACCAATTTCAGGCACATAAATGACTTTAAACACACTTATTTTAGTTGAAAAAGTCATAATTCACATCCAACAGTCGTTTGGAGTCAAAAGATTAAATGTTAAAATTTCATCGATATGGACCATTTTGGGGACGTTCGACAGTTCCGGAGTCATCGTTTTTCATCAGAAAATGAATTTTTCGGACTGTACCAAAAATAATTCAAAATGTCAAATGGATCGTGCCTCATGTTGAATAACCACTTTTGAACCCCTCAGAGTGACCAAAATTGCCATTTTTACAGAGTTTTGCTTACTCAAAAGCTTCAATTTTGACCAATTTCAGGCACATAAATGACTTTAAACACACTTATTTTAGTTGAAAAAGTCATAATTCACATCCAACAGTCGTTTGGAGTCAAAAGATTAAATGTTAAAATTTCATCGATATGGACCATTTTGGGGACGTTCGACAGGTCCGGAGTCATCGTTTTTCATCAGAAAATGAATTTTTTGGACTGTACCAAAAATGATTCAAAATGTCAACTGGATCGTTCCTCATGTTGAATAACCACTTTTGAACCCCTCAGAGTGACCAAAATTGCCATTTTTACAGAGTTTTGCTTACTCAAAAGCTTCAATTTTGACCAATTTCAGGCACATAAATGACTTTAAACACACTTATTTTAGTTGAAAAAGTCATAATTCACATCCAACAGTCGTTTGGAGTCAAAAGATTAAATGTTAAAATTTCATCGATATGGACCATTTTGGGGACGTTCGACAGGTCCGGAGTCATCGTTTTTCATCAGAAAATGAATTTTTCGGACTGTACCAAAAATGATTCAAAATGTCAAATGGATCGTGCCTCATGTTGAATAACCACTTTTTAACCCCTCAGAGTGACCAAAATTGCCATTTTTACAGAGTTTTGCTTACTCAAAAGCTTCAATTTTGACCAATTTCAGGCACATAAATGACTTTAAACACACTTATTTTAGTTGAAAAAGTCATAATTCACATCCAACAGTCGTTTGGAGTCAAAAGATTAAATGTTAAAATTTCATCGATATGGACCATTTTGGGGACCTTCGACACGTCCGGAGTCATCGTTTTTCATCAGAAAATGAATTTTTCGGACTGTAACAAAAATGATTCAAAATGTCAAATGGATCGTGCCTCATGTTGAATAACCACTTTTGAACCCCTCAGAGTGACCAAAATTGCCATTTTTACAGAGTTTTGCTTACTCAAAAGCTTCAATTTTGACCAATTTCAGGCACATAAATGACTTTAAACACACTTATTTTAGTTGAAAAAGTCATAATTCACATCCAACAGTCGTTTGGAGTCAAAAGATTAAATGTTAAAATTTCATCGATATGGACCATTTTGGGGACGTTCGACAGGTCCGGAGTCATCGTTTTTCATCAGAAAATGAATTTTTCGGACTGTACCAAAAATGATTCAAAATGTCAAATGGATCGTGCCTCATGTTGAATAACCACTTTTTAACCCCTCAGAGTGACCAAAATTGCCATTTTTACAGAGTTTTGCTTACTCAAAAGCTTCAATTTTGACCAATTTCAGGCACATAAATGACTTTAAACACACTTATTTTAGTTGAAAAAGTCATAATTCACATCCAACAGTCGTTTGGAGTCAAAAGATTAAATGTTAAAATTTCATCGATATGGACCATTTTGGGGACGTTCGACAGGTCCGGAGTCATCGTTTTTCATCAGAAAATGAATTTTTCGGACTGCACCAAAAATGATTCAAAATGTCAAATGGATCGTGCCTCATGTTGAATAACCACTTTTTAACCCCTCAGAGTGACCAAAATTACCATTTTTACAGAGTTTTGCTTACTCAAAAGCTTCAATTTTGACCAATTTCAGGCACATAAATGACTTTAAACACACTTATTTTAATTGAAAAAGTCATAATTCACATCCAACAGTCGTTTGGAGTCAAAAGATGAAATGTTAAAATTTCATCGATATGGACCATTTTGGGGACGTTCGACAGGTCCGGAGTCATCGTTTTTCATCAGAAAATGAATTTTTCGGACTGTACCAAAAATGATTCAAAATGTCAAATGGATCGTGCCTAATGTGGAATAACCACTTTTTAACCCCTCAGAGTGACCAAAATTGCCATTTTTACAGAGTTTTGCTTACTCAAAAGCTTCAATTTTGAACAATTTCAGGCACATAAATGACTTTAAACACACTTATTTTAGTTGAAAAAGTCATAATTCACATCCAACAGTCGTTTGGAGTCAAAAGATTAAATGTTAAAATTTCATCGATATGGACCATTTTGGGGACGTTCGACAGGTCCGGAGTCATCATTTTTCATCAGAAAATGAATTTTTCGGACTGTACCAAAAATGTTTCAAAATGTCAAATGGATCGTGCCTAATGTTGAATAACCACTTTTTAACCCCTCAGAGTGACCAAAATTGCCATTTTTACAGAGTTTTGCTTACTCAAAAGCTTCAATTTTGACCAATTTCAGGCACATAAATGACTTTAAACACACTTATTTTAGTTGAAAAAGTCATAATTCACATCCAACAGTCGTTTGGAGTCAAATGATTAAATGTAAAAATTTCATCGATATGGACCATTTTGGGGACGTTCGACAGGTCCGGAGTCATCGTTTTTCATCAGAAAATGAATTTTTCGGGCTGTACCAAAAATGATTCAAAATGTCAAATGGATCGTGCCTCATGTTGAATAACCACTTTTTAACCCCTCAGAGTGACCAAAATTGCCATTTTTACAGAGTTTTGCTTACTCAAAAGCTTCAATTTTGACCAATTTCAGGCACATAAATGACTTTAAACACACTTATTTTAGTTGAAAAAGTCATAATTCACATCCAACAGTCGTTTGGAGTCAAAAGATTAAATGTTAAAATTTCATCGATATGGACCATTTTGGGGACGTTCGACATGTCCGGAGTCATTGTTTTTCATCAGAAAATGAATTTTTCGGACTGTTCCAAAAATGATTCAAAATGTCAAATGGATCATGCCTCATGTTGAATAACCACTTTTTAACCCCTCAGAGTGACCAAAATTGCCATGTTTACAGAGTTTTGCTTACTCAAAAGCTTCAATTTTGACCAATTTCAGGCACATAAATGACTTTAAACACACTTATTTTAGTTGAAAAAGTCATAATTCACATCCAACAGTCGTTTGGAGTCAAAAGATTAAATGTTAAAATTTCATCGATATGGACCATTTTGGGGACGTTCGACAGGTCCGGAGTCATCGTTTTTCATCAGAAAATGAATTTTTCGGACTGTACAAAAAATGATTCAAAATGTCAAATGGATCGTGCCTCATGTTGAATAACCACTTTTTAACCCCTCAGAGTGACCAAAATTGCCATGTTTACAGAGTTTTGCTTACTCAAAAGCTTCAATTTTGACCAATTTCAGGCACATAAATGACTTTAAACACACTTATTTTAGTTGAAAAAGTCATAATTCACATCCAACAGTCGTTTGGAGTCAAAAGATTAAATGTTAAAATTTCATCGATATGGACCATTTTGGGGACGTTCGACAGGTCCGGAGTCATCATTTTTCATCAGAAAATGAATTTTTCGGACTGTACCAAAAATGATTCAAAATGTCAAATGGATCGTGCCTAATGTTGAATAACCACTTTTTAACCCCTCAGAGTGACCAAAATTGCCATTTTTACAGAGTTTTGCTTACTCAAAAGCTTCAATTTTGACCAATTTCAGGCACATAAATGACTTTAAACACACTTATTTTAGTTGAAAAAGTCATAATTCACATCCAACAGTCGTTTGGAGTCAAATGATTAAATGTAAAAATTTCATCGATATGGACCATTTTGGGGACGTTCGACAGGTCCGGAGTCATCGTTTTTCATCAGAAAATGAATTTTTCGGACTGTACCAAAAATGATTCAAAATGTCAAATGGATCGTGCCTCATGTTGAATAACCACTTTTTAACCCCTCAGAGTGACCAAAATTGCCATGTTTACAGAGTTTTGCTTACTCAAAAGCTTCAATTTTGACCAATTTCAGGCACATAAATGACTTTAAACACACTTATTTTAGTTGAAAAAGTCATAATTCACATCCAACAGTCGTTTGGAGTCAAAAGATTAAATGTTAAAATTTCATCGATATGGACCATTTTGGGGACGTTCGACAGTTCCGGAGTCATCGTTTTTCATCAGAAAAAGAATTTTTCGGACTGTACCAAAAATGATTCAAAATGTCAAATGGATCGTGCCTCATGTTGAATAACCACTTTTTAACCCCTCAGAGTGATCACAATTGCCATGTTTACAGAGTTTTGCTTACTCAAAAGCTTCAATTTTGACCAATTTCAGGCACATAAATGACTTTAAACACACTTATTTTAGTTGAAAAAGTCATAATTCACATCCAACAGTCGTTTGGAGTCAAAAGATTAAATGTTAAAATTTCATCGATATGGACCATTTTGGGGACGTTCGACAGTTCCGGAGTCATCGTTTTTCATCAGAAAATGAATTTTTCGGACTGTACCAAAAATAATTCAAAATGTCAAATGGATTGTGCCTCATGTTGATTAACCACTTTTGAACCCTTCAGAGTGACCAAAATTGCCATTTTTACAGAGTTTTGCTTACTCAAAAGCTTCAATTTTGACCAATTTCAGGCACATAAATGACTTTAAACACACTTATTTTAGTTGAAAAAGTCATAATTCACATCCAACAGTCGTTTGGAGTCAAAAGATTAAATGTTAAAATTTCATCGATATGGACCATTTTGGGGACGTTCGACAGGTCCGGAGTCATCGTTTTTCATCAGAAAATGAATTTTTCGGACTGTACCAAAAATGATTCAAAATGTCAAATGGATCGTGCCTCATGTTGAATAACCACTTTTTAACCCCTCAGAGTGACCAAAATTGCAATTTTTACAGAGTTTTGCTTACTCAAAAGCTTCAATTTTGACCAATTTCAGGCACATAAATGACTTTAAACACACTTATTTTAGTTGAAAAAGTCATAATTCACATCCAACAGCTGTTTGGAGTCAAAAGATTAAATGTTAAAATTTCATCGATATGGACCATTTAAGGGACATTCGACAGGTCCGGAGTCATCGTTTTTCATCAGAAAATGAATTTTTTGGACTGTACCAAAAATGATTCAAAATGTCAAATGGATCGTGCCTCATGTTGAATAACCACTTTTTAACCCCTCAGAGTGACCAAAATTGCCATTTTTACAGAGTTTTGCTTACTCAAAAGCTTCAATTTTGACCAATTTCAGGCACATAAATGACTTTAAACACACTTATTTTAGTTGAAAAAGTCATAATTCACATCCAACAGTCGTTTGGAGTCAAAAGATTAAATGTTAAAATTTCATCGATATGGACCATTTTGGGGACGTTCGACAGGTCCGGAGTCATCGTTTTTCATCAGAAAATGAATTTTTCGGACTGTACCAAAAATGATTCAAAATGTCAAATGGATCGTGCCTCTTGTTGAATAACCACTTTTTAACCCCTCAGAGTGACCAAAATTGCCATTTTTACAGAGTTTTGCTTACTCAAAAGCTTCAATTTTGACCAATTTCAGGCACATAAATGACTTTAAACACACTTATTTTAGTTGAAAAAGTCATAATTCACATCCAACAGTCGTTTGGAGTCAAAAGATTAAATGTTAAAATTTCATCGATATGGACCATTTTGGGGACGTTCGACAGGTCCAGAGTCATCGTTTTTCATCAGAAAATGAATTTTTCGGACTGTACCAAAAATAATTCAAAATGTCAAATGGATCGTGCCTCATGTTGAATAACCACTTTTTAACCCCTCAGAGTGACCAAAATTGCCATGTTTACAGAGTTTTGCTTACTCAAAAGCTTCAATTTTGACCAATTTCAGGCACATAAATGACTTTAAACACACTTATTTTAGTTGAAAAAGTCATAATTCACATCCAACAGTCGTTTGGGGTCAAAAGATTAAATGTTAAAATTTCATCGATATGGACCATTTTGGAGACGTTCGACAGGTCCGGAGTCATCGTTTTTCATCAGAAAATGAATTTTTCGGACTGTACCAAAAATAATTCAAAATGTCAAATGGATCGTGGCTCATGTTGAATAACCACTTTTGAACCCCTCAGAGTAACCAAAATTGCCATTTTTACAGAGTTTTGCTTACTCAAAAGCTTCAATTTTGACCAATTTCAGGCACATAAATGACTTTAAACACACTTATTTTAGTTGAAAAAGTCATAATTCACATCCAACAGTCGTTTGGAGTCAAAAGATTAAATGTTAAAATTTCATCGATATGGACCATTTTGGGGACGTTCGACAGGTCCGGAGTCATGGTTTTTCATCAGAAAATGAATTTTTCGGACTGTACCAAAAATGATTCAAAATGTCAAATGGATCGTGCCTCATGTTGAATAACCACTTTTTAACCCCTCAGAGTGACCAAAATTGCCATTTTTACAGAGTTTTGCTTACTCAAAAGCTTCAATTTTGACCAATTTCAGGCACATAAATGACTTTAAACACACTTATTTTAGTTGAAAAAGTCATAATTCACATCCAACAGTCGTTTGGAGTCAAAAGATTAAATGTTAAAATTTCATCGATATGGACCATTTTGGGGACGTTCGACACGTCCGGAGTCATCGTTTTTCATCAGAAAATGAATTTTTCGGACTGTAACAAAAATGATTCAAAATGTCAAATGGATCGTGCCTCATGTTGAATAACCACTTTTGAACCCCTCAGAGTGACCAAAATTGCCATTTTTACAGAGTTTTGCTTACTCAAAAGCTTCAATTTTGACCAATTTCAGGCACATAAATGACTTTAAACACACTTATTTTAGTTGAAAAAGTCATAATTCACATCCAACAGTCGTTTGGAGTCAAAAGATTAAATGTTAAAATTTCATCGATATGGACCATTTTGGGGACGTTCGACAGGTCCGGAGTCATCGTTTTTCATCAGAAAATGAATTTTTCGGACTGTACCAAAAATGATTCAAAATGTCAAATGGATCGTGCCTCATGTTGAATAACCACTTTTTAACCCCTCAGAGTGACCAAAATTGCCATTTTTACAGAGTTTTGCTTACTCAAAAGCTTCAATTTTGACCAATTTCAGGCACATAAATGACTTTAAACACACTTATTTTAGTTGAAAAAGTCATAATTCACATCCAACAGTCGTTTGGAGTCAAAAGATTAAATGTTAAAATTTCATCGATATGGACCATTTTGGGGACGTTCGACAGGTCCGGAGTCATCATTTTTCATCAGAAAATGAATTTTTCGGACTGTACCAAAAATGATTCAAAATGTCAAATGGATCGTGCCTAATGTTGAATAACCACTTTTTAACCCCTCAGAGTGACCAAAATTGCCATGTTTACAGAGTTTTGCTTACTCAAAAGCTTCAATTTTGACCAATTTCAGGCACATAAATGACTTTAAACACACTTATTTTAGTTGAAAAAGTCATAATTCACATCCAACAGTCGTTTGGAGTCAAAAGATTAAATGTTAAAATTTCATCGATATGGACCATTTTGGGGACGTTCGACAGGTCCGGAGTCATCGTTTTTCATCAGAAAATGAATTTTTCGGACTGTACAAAAAATGATTCAAAATGTCAAATGGATCGTGCCTCATGTTGAATAACCACTTTTTAACCCCTCAGAGTGACCAAAATTGCCATGTTGACAGAGTTTTGCTTACTCAAAAGCTTCAATTTTGACCAATTTCAGGCACATAAATGACTTTAAACACACTTATTTTAGTTGAAAAAGTCATAATTCACATCCAACAGTCGTTTGGAGTCAAAAGATTAAATGTTAAAATTTCATCGATATGGACCATTTTGGGGACGTTCGACAGTTCCGGAGTCATCGTTTTTCATCAGAAAATGAATTTTTTGGACTGTACCAAAAAGAATTCAAAATGTCAAATGGATCGTGCCTCATGTTGAATAACCACTTTTGAACCCCTCAGAGTGACCAAAATTGCCATTTTTACAGAGTTTTGCTTACTCAAAAGCTTCAATTTTGACCAATTTCAGGCACATAAATGACTTTAAACACACTTATTTTAGTTGAAAAAGTCATAATTCACATCCAACAGTCGTTTGGAGTCAAAAGATTAAATGTTAAAATTTCATCGATATGGACCATTTTGGGGACGTTCGACAGGTCCGGAGTCATCGTTTTTCATCAGAAAATGAATTTTTCGGACTGTACCAAAAATGATTCAAAATGTCAAATGGATCGTGCCTCATGTTGAATAACCACTTTTTAACCCCTCAGAGTGACCAAAATTGCCATTTTTACAGAGTTTTGCTTACTCAAAAGCTTCAATTTTGACCAATTTCAGGCACATAAATGACTTTAAACACACTTATTTTAGTTGAAAAAGTCATAATTCACATCCAACAGTCGTTTGGAGTCAAAAGATTAAATGTTAAAATTTCATCGATATGGACCATTTTGGGGACGTTCGACAGGTCCGGAGTCATCATTTTTCATCAGAAAATGAATTTTTCGGACTGTACCAAAAATGATTCAAAATGTCAAATGGATCGTGCCTAATGTTGAATAACCACTTTTTAACCCCTCAGAGTGACCAAAATTGCCATTTTTACAGAGTTTTGCTTACTCAAAAGCTTCAATTTTGACCAATTTCAGGCACATAAATGACTTTAAACACACTTATTTTAGTTGAAAAAGTCATAATTCACATCCAACAGTCGTTTGGAGTCAAATGATTAAATGTAAAAATGTCATCGATATGGACCATTTTGGGGACGTTCGACAGGTCCGGAGTCATCGTTTTTCATCAGAAAATGAATTTTTCGGACTGTACCAAAAATGATTCAAAATGTCAAATGGATCGTGCCTCATGTTGAATAACCACTTTTTAACCCCTCAGAGTGACCAAAATTGCCATTTTTACAGAGTTTTGCTTACTCAAAAGCTTCAATTTTGACCAATTTCAGGCACATAAATGACTTTAAACACACTTATTTTAGTTGAAAAAGTCATAATTCACATCCAACAGTCGTTTGGAGTCAAAAGATTAAATGTTAAAATTTCATCGATATGGACCATTTTGGGGACGTTCGACATGTCCGGAGTCATCGTTTTTCATCAGAAAATGAATTTTTCGGACTGTACCAAAAATGATTCAAAATGTCAAATGGATCATGCCTCATGTTGAATAACCACTTTTTAACCCCTCAGAGTGACCAAAATTGCCATGTTTACAGAGTTTTGCTTACTCAAAAGCTTCAATTTTGACCAATTTCAGGCACATAAATGACTTTAAACACATTTAGTTGAAAAAGTCACAATTCACATCCAACAGTCGTTTGGAGTCAAAAGATTAAATGTTAAAATTTCATCGATATGGACCATTTTGGGGACTTTCGACAGGTCCGGAGTCATCGTTTTTCATCAGAAAATGAATTTTTCGGACTGTACAAAAAATGATTCAAAATGTCAAATGGATCGTGCTTCATGTTGAATAACCACTTTTTAACCCCTCAGAGTGACCAAAATTGCCATGTTTACAGAGTTTTGCTTACTCAAAAGCTTCAATTTTGACCAATTTCAGGCACATAAATGACTTTAAACACACTTATTTTAGTTGAAAAAGTCATAATTCACATCCAAAAGTCATTTGGAGTCAAAAGATTAAATGTTAAAATTTCATCGATATGGACCATTTTGGGGACGTTCGACAGTTCCGGAGTCATCGTTTTTCATCAGAAAATGAATTTTTCGGACTGTACCAAAAATAATTCAAAATGTCAAATGGATCGTGCCTCATGTTGAATAACCACTTTTGAACCCCTCAGAGTGACCAAAATTGCCATTTTTACAGAGTTTTGCTTACTCAAAAGCTTCAATTTTGACCAATTTCAGGCACATAAATGACTTTAAACACACTTATTTTAGTTGAAAAAGTCAAAATTCACATCCAACAGTCGTTTGGAGTCAAAAGATTAAATGTTAAAATTTCATCGATATGGACCATTTTGGGGACGTTCGACAGGTCCGGAGTCATCGTTTTTCATCAGAAAATGAATTTTTCGGACTGTACCAAAAATGATTCAAAATGTCAAATGGATCGTGCCTCATGTTGAATAACCACTTTTTAACCCCTCAGAGTGACCAAAATTGCCATTTTTACAGAGTTTTGCTTACTCAAAAGCTTCAATTTTGACCAATTTCAGGCACATAAATGACTTTAAACACACTTATTTTAGTTGAAAAAGTCATAATTCACATCCAACAGTCGTTTGGAGTCAAAAGATTAAATGTTAAAATTTCATCGATATGGACCATTTTGGGGGCGTTCGACAGGTCCGGAGTCATCATTTTTCATCAGAAAATGAATTTTTCGGACTGTACCAAAAATGATTCAAAATGTCAAATGGATCGTGCCTAATGTTGAATAACCATTTTTTAACCCCTCAGAGTGACCAAAATTGCCATTTTTACAGAGTTTTGCTTACTCAAAAGCTTCAATTTTGACCAATTTCAGGCACATAAATGACTTTAAACACACTTATTTTAGTTGAAAAAGTCATAATTCACATCCAACAGTCGTTTGGAGTCAAATGATTAAATGTAAAAATTTCATCGATATGGACCATTTTGGGGACGTTCGACAGGTCCGGAGTCATCGTTTTTCATCAGAAAATGAATTTTTCGGACTGTACCAAAAATGATTCAAAATGTCAAATGGATCGTGCCTCATGTTGAATAACCACTTTTTAACCCCTCAGAGTGACCAAAATTGCCATTTTTACAGAGTTTTGCTTACTCAAAATCTTCAATTTTGACCAATTTCAGGCACATAAATGTTTTTAAACACACTTATTTTAGTTGAAAAAGTCATAATTCACATCCAACAGTCGTTTGGAGTCAAAAGAATAAATGTTAAAATTTCATCGATATGGACCATTTTGGGGACGTTCGACAGTTCCGGAGTCATCGTTTTTCATCAGAAAATGAATTTTTCGGACTGTACCAAAAATAATTCAAAATGTCAAATGGATCGTGCCTCATGTTGAATAACCACTTTTGAACCCCTCAGAGTGACCAAAATTGCCATTTTTACAGAGTTTTGCTTACTCAAAAGCTTCAATTTTGACCAATTTCAGGCACATAAATGACTTTAAACACACTTATTTTAGTTGAAAAAGTCATAATTCACATCCAACAGTCGTTTGGAGTCAAAAGATTAAATGTTAAAATTTCATCGATATGGACCATTTTGGGGACGTTCGACAGGTCCGGAGTCATCGTTTTTCATCAGAAAATGAATTTTTCGGACTGTACCAAAAATGATTCAAAATGTCAAATGGATCGTGCCTCATGTTGAATAACCACTTTTTAACCCCTCAGAGTGACCAAAGTTGCCATTTTTACAGAGTTTTGCTTACTCAAAAGCTTCAATTTTGACCAATTTCAGGCACATAAATGACTTTAAACACACTTATTTTAGTTGAAAAAGTCATAATGCACATCCAACAGTCGTTTGGAGTCAAAAGATTAAATGATAAAATTTCATCGATATGACCATTTTGGGGACGTTCGACAGGTCCGGAGTCATCGTTTTTCATCAGAAAATGAATTTTTCGGACTGTACCAAAAATGATTCAAAATGTCAAATGGATCAAGCCTCATGTTGAATAACCACTTTTTAACCCCTCAGAGTGACCAAAATTGCCATGTTTACAGAGTTTTGCTTACTCAAAAGCTTCAATTTTGACCAATTTCAGGCACATAAATGACTTTAAACACACTTATTTTAGTTGAAAAAGTCATAATTCACATCCAACAGTCGTTTGGAGTCAAAAGATTAAATGTTAAAATTTCATCGATATGGACCATTTTGGGGACGTTCGACATGTCCGGAGTCATCGTTTTTCATCAGAAAATGAATTTTTTGGACTGTACCAAAAATGATTCAAAATGTCAAATGGATCAAGCCTCATGTTGAATAACCACTTTTTAACCCCTCAGAGTGACCAAAATTGCCATGTTTACAGAGTTTTGCTTACTCAAAAGCTTCAATTTTGACCAATTTCAGGCACATAAATGACTTTAAACACACTTATTTTAGTTGAAAAAGTCATAATTCACATCCAACAGTCGTTTGGAGTCAAAAGATTAAATGTTAAAATTTCATCGATATGGACCATTTTGGGGACGTTCGACAGGTCCGGAGTCATCGTTTTTCATCAGAAAATGAATTTTTCGGACTGTACCAAAAATGATTCAAAATGTCAAATGGATCGTGCCTCATGTTGAATAACCACTTTTTAACCCCTCAGAGTGACCAAAATTGCCATGTTTACAGAGTTTTGCTTACTCAAAAGCTTCAATTTTGACCAATTTCAGGCACATAAATGACTTTAAACACACTTATTTTAGTTGAAAAAGTCATAATTCACATCCAACAGTCGTTTGGAGTCAAAAGATTAAATGTTAAAATTTCATCGATATGGACCATTTTGGGGACGTTCGACAGTTCCGGAGTCATCGTTTTTCATCAGAAAATGAATTTTTTGACTGTACCAAAAATAATTCAAAATGTCAAATGGATCGTGCCTCATGTTGAATAACCACTTTTGAACCCCTCAGAGTGACCAAAATTGCCATTTTTACAGAGTTTTGCTTACTCAAAAGCTTCAATTTTGACCAATTTCAGGCACATAAATGACTTTAAACACACTTATTTTAGTTGAAAAAGTCATAATTCACATCCAACAGTCGTTTGGAGTCAAAAGATTAAATGTTAAAATTTCATCGATATGGACCATTTTGGGGACGTTCGACAGGTCCGGAGTCATCGTTTTTCATCAGAAAATGAATTTTTTGGACTGTACCAAAAATGATTCAAAATGTCAACTGGATCGTTCCTCATGTTGAATAACCACTTTTGAACCCCTCAGAGTGACCAAAATTGCCATGTTTACAGAGTTTTGCTTACTCAAAAGCTTCAATTTTGACCAATTTCAGGCACATAAATGACTTTAAACACACTTATTTTAGTTGAAAAAGTCATAATTCACATCCAACAGTCGTTTGGAGTCAAAAGATTAAATGTTAAAATTTCATCGATATGGACCATTTTGGGGACGTTCGACATGAATCGTTTTTCATCAGAAAATGAATTTTTCGGACTGTACCAAAAATGATTCAAAATGTCAAATGGATCATGCCTCATGTTGAATAACCACTTTTTAACCCCTCAGAGTGACCAAAATTGCCATGTTTACAGAGTTTTGCTTACTCAAAAGCTTCAATTTTGACCAATTTCAGGCACATAAATGACTTTAAACACACTTATTTTAGTTGAAAAAGTCATAATTCACATCCAACAGTCGTTTGGAGTCAAAAGATTAAATGTTAAAATTTCATCGATATGGACCATTTTGGGGACGTTCGACAGGTCCGGAGTCATCGTTTTTCATCAGAAAAATAATTTTTCGGACTGTACCAAAAATGATTCAAAATGTCAAATGGATCGTGCCTCATGTTGAATAACCACTTTTTAACCCCTCAGAGTGACCAAAATTGCCATGTTTACAGAGTTTTGCTTACTCAAAAGCTTCAATTTTGACCAATTTCAGGCACATAAATGACTTTAAACACACTTATTTTAGTTGAAAAAGTCATAATTCACATCCAACAGTCGTTTGGAGTCAAAAGATTAAATGTTAAAATTTCATCGATATGGACCATTTTGGGGACGTTCGACAGTTCCGGAGTCATCGTTTTTCATCAGAAAATGAATTTTTCGGACTGTACCAAAAATAATTCAAAATGTCAAATGGATCGTGCCTCATGTTGAATAACCACTTTTGAACCCCTCAGAGTGACCAAAATTGCCATTTTTACAGAGTTTTGCTTACTCAAAAGCTTCAATTTTGACCAATTTCAGGCACATAAATGACTTTAAACACACTTATTTTAGTTGAAAAAGTCATAATTCACATCCAACAGTCGTTTGGAGTCAAAAGATTAAATGTTAAAATTTCATCGATATGGACCATTTTGGGGACGTTCGACAGGTCCGGAGTCATCGTTTTTCATCAGAAAATGAATTTTTCGGACTGTACCAAAAATGATTCAAAATGTCAAATGGATCGTGCCTCATGTTGAATAACCACTTTTTAACCCCTCAGAGTGACCAAAGTTGCCATTTTTACAGAGTTTTGCTTACTCAAAAGCTTCAATTTTGACCAATTTCAGGCACATAAATGACTTTAAACACACTTATTTTAGTTGAAAAAGTCATAATGCACATCCAACAGTCGTTTGGAGTCAAAAGATTAAATGATAAAATTTCATCGATATGACCATTTTGGGGACGTTCGACAGGTCCGGAGTCATCGTTTTTCATCAGAAAATGAATTTTTCGGACTGTACCAAAAATGATTCAAAATGTCAAATGGATCAAGCCTCATGTTGAATAACCACTTTTTAACCCCTCAGAGTGACCAAAATTGCCATGTTTACAGAGTTTTGCTTACTCAAAAGCTTCAATTTTGACCAATTTCAGGCACATAAATGACTTTAAACACACTTATTTTAGTTGAAAAATTCATAATTCACATCCAACAGTCGTTTGGAGTCAAAAGATTAAATGTTAAAATTTCATCGATATGGACCATTTTGGGGACGTTCGACATGTCCGGAGTCATCGTTTTTCATCAGAAAATGAATTTTTTGGACTGTACCAAAAATGATTCAAAATGTCAAATGGATCAAGCCTCATGTTGAATAACCACTTTTTAACCCCTCAGAGTGACCAAAATTGCCATGTTTACAGAGTTTTGCTTACTCAAAAGCTTCAATTTTGACCAATTTCAGGCACATAAATGACTTTAAACACACTTATTTTAGTTGAAAAAGTCATAATTCACATCCAACAGTCGTTTGGAGTCAAAAGATTAAATGTTAAAATTTCATCGATATGGACCATTTTGGGGACGTTCGACAGGTCCGGAGTCATCGTTTTTCATCAGAAAATGAATTTTTCGGACTGTACCAAAAATGATTCAAAATGTCAAATGGATCGTGCCTCATGTTGAATAACCACTTTTTAACCCCTCAGAGTGACCAAAATTGCCATGTTTACAGAGTTTTGCTTACTCAAAAGCTTCAATTTTGACCAATTTCAGGCACATAAATGACTTTAAACACACTTATTTTAGTTGAAAAAGTCATAATTCACATCCAACAGTCGTTTGGAGTCACAAGATTAAATGTTAAAATTTCATCGATATGGACCATTTTGGGGACGTTCGACAGTTCCGGAGTCATCGTTTTTCATCAGAAAATGAATTTTTCGGACTGTACCAAAAATAATTCAAAATGTCAAATGGATCGTGCCTCATGTTGAATAACCACTTTTGAACCCCTCAGAGTGACCAAAATTGCCATTTTTACAGAGTTTTGCTTACTCAAAAGCTTCAATTTTGACCAATTTCAGGCACATAAATGACTTTAAACACACTTATTTTAGTTGAAAAAGTCATAATTCACATCCAACAGTCGTTTGGAGTCAAAAGATTAAATGTTAAAATTTCATCGATATGGACCATTTTGGGGACGTTCGACAGGTCCGGAGTCATCGTTTTTCATCAGAAAATGAATTTTTTGGACTGTACCAAAAATGATTCAAAATGTCAACTGGATCGTTCCTCATGTTGAATAACCACTTTTGAACCCCTCAGAGTGACCAAAATTGCCATTTTTACAGAGTTTTGCTTACTCAAAAGCTTCAATTTTGACCAATTTCAGGCACATAAATGACTTTAAACACACTTATTTTAGTTGAAAAAGTCATAATTCACATCCAACAGTCGTTTGGAGTCAAAAGATTAAATGTTAAAATTTCATCGATATGGACCATTTTGGGGACGTTCGACAGGTCCGGAGTCATCGTTTTTCATCAGAAAATGAATTTTTCGGACTGTACCAAAAATGATTCAAAATGTCAAATGGATCGTGCCTCATGTTGAATAACCACTTTTTAACCCCTCAGAGTGACCAAAATTGCCATTTTTACAGAGTTTTGCTTACTCAAAAGCTTCAATTTTGACCAATTTCAGGCACATAAATGACTTTAAACACACTTATTTTAGTTGAAAAAGTCATAATTCACATCCAACAGTCGTTTGGAGTCAAAAGATTAAATGTTAAAATTTCATCGATATGGACCATTTTGGGGACCTTCGACACGTCCGGAGTCATCGTTTTTCATCAGAAAATGAATTTTTCGGACTGTAACAAAAATGATTCAAAATGTCAAATGGATCGTGCCTCATGTTGAATAACCACTTTTGAACCCCTCAGAGTGACCAAAATTGCCATTTTTACAGAGTTTTGCTTACTCAAAAGCTTCAATTTTGACCAATTTCAGGCACATAAATGACTTTAAACACACTTATTTTAGTTGAAAAAGTCATAATTCACATCCAACAGTCGTTTGGAGTCAAAAGATTAAATGTTAAAATTTCATCGATATGGACCATTTTGGGGACGTTCGACAGGTCCGGAGTCATCGTTTTTCATCAGAAAATGAATTTTTCGGACTGTACCAAAAATGATTCAAAATGTCAAATGGATCGTGCCTCATGTTGAATAACCACTTTTTAACCCCTCAGAGTGACCAAAATTGCCATTTTTACAGAGTTTTGCTTACTCAAAAGCTTCAATTTTGACCAATTTCAGGCACATAAATGACTTTAAACACACTTATTTTAGTTGAAAAAGTCATAATTCACATCCAACAGTCGTTTGGAGTCAAAAGATTAAATGTTAAAATTTCATCGATATGGACCATTTTGGGGACGTTCGACAGGTCCGGAGTCATCGTTTTTCATCAGAAAATGAATTTTTCGGACTGCACCAAAAATGATTCAAAATGTCAAATGGATCGTGCCTCATGTTGAATAACCACTTTTTAACCCCTCAGAGTGACCAAAATTACCATTTTTACAGAGTTTTGCTTACTCAAAAGCTTCAATTTTGACCAATTTCAGGCACATAAATGACTTTAAACACACTTATTTTAATTGAAAAAGTCATAATTCACATCCAACAGTCGTTTGGAGTCAAAAGATGAAATGTTAAAATTTCATCGATATGGACCATTTTGGGGACGTTCGACAGGTCCGGAGTCATCGTTTTTCATCAGAAAATGAATTTTTCGGACTGTACCAAAAATGATTCAAAATGTCAAATGGATCGTGCCTAATGTGGAATAACCACTTTTTAACCCCTCAGAGTGACCAAAATTGCCATTTTTACAGAGTTTTGCTTACTCAAAAGCTTCAATTTTGAACAATTTCAGGCACATAAATGACTTTAAACACACTTATTTTAGTTGAAAAAGTCATAATTCACATCCAACAGTCGTTTGGAGTCAAAAGATTAAATGTTAAAATTTCATCGATATGGACCATTTTGGGGACGTTCGACAGGTCCGGAGTCATCATTTTTCATCAGAAAATGAATTTTTCGGACTGTACCAAAAATGTTTCAAAATGTCAAATGGATCGTGCCTAATGTTGAATAACCACTTTTTAACCCCTCAGAGTGACCAAAATTGCCATTTTTACAGAGTTTTGCTTACTCAAAAGCTTCAATTTTGACCAATTTAGGGCACATAAATGACTTTAAACACACTTATTTTAGTTGAAAAAGTCATAATTCACATCCAACAGTCGTTTGGAGTCAAATGATTAAATGTAAAAATTTCATCGATATGGACCATTTTGGGGACGTTCGACAGGTCCGGAGTCATCGTTTTTCATCAGAAAATGAATTTTTCGGGCTGTACCAAAAATGATTCAAAATGTCAAATGGATCGTGCCTCATGTTGAATAACCACTTTTTAACCCCTCAGAGTGACCAAAATTGCCATTTTTACAGAGTTTTGCTTACTCAAAAGCTTCAATTTTGACCAATTTCAGGCACATAAATGACTTTAAACACACTTATTTTAGTTGAAAAAGTCATAATTCACATCCAACAGTCGTTTGGAGTCAAAAGATTAAATGTTAAAATTTCATCGATATGGACCATTTTGGGGACGTTCGACATGTCCGGAGTCATTGTTTTTCATCAGAAAATGAATTTTTCGGACTGTTCCAAAAATGATTCAAAATGTCAAATGGATCATGCCTCATGTTGAATAACCACTTTTTAACCCCTCAGAGTGACCAAAATTGCCATGTTTACAGAGTTTTGCTTACTCAAAAGCTTCAATTTTGACCAATTTCAGGCACATAAATGACTTTAAACACACTTATTTTAGTTGAAAAAGTCATAATTCACATCCAACAGTCGTTTGGAGTCAAAAGATTAAATGTTAAAATTTCATCGATATGGACCATTTTGGGGACGTTCGACAGGTCCGGAGTCATCGTTTTTCATCAGAAAATGAATTTTTCGGACTGTACAAAAAATGATTCAAAATGTCAAATGGATCGTGCCTCATGTTGAATAACCACTTTTTAACCCCTCAGAGTGACCAAAATTGCCATGTTTACAGAGTTTTGCTTACTCAAAAGCTTCAATTTTGACCAATTTCAGGCACATAAATGACTTTAAACACACTTATTTTAGTTGAAAAAGTCATAATTCACATCCAACAGTCGTTTGGAGTCAAAAGATTAAATGTTAAAATTTCATCGATATGGACCATTTTGGGGACGTTCGACAGGTCCGGAGTCATCATTTTTCATCAGAAAATGAATTTTTCGGACTGTACCAAAAATGATTCAAAATGTCAAATGGATCGTGCCTAATGTTGAATAACCACTTTTTAACCCCTCAGAGTGACCAAAATTGCCATTTTTACAGAGTTTTGCTTACTCAAAAGCTTCAATTTTGACCAATTTCAGGCACATAAATGACTTTAAACACACTTATTTTAGTTGAAAAAGTCATAATTCACATCCAACAGTCGTTTGGAGTCAAATGATTAAATGTAAAAATTTCATCGATATGGACCATTTTGGGGACGTTCGACAGGTCCGGAGTCATCGTTTTTCATCAGAAAATGAATTTTTCGGACTGTACCAAAAATGATTCAAAATGTCAAATGGATCGTGCCTCATGTTGAATAACCACTTTTTAACCCCTCAGAGTGACCAAAATTGCCATGTTTACAGAGTTTTGCTTACTCAAAAGCTTCAATTTTGACCAATTTCAGGCACATAAATGACTTTAAACACACTTATTTTAGTTGAAAAAGTCATAATTCACATCCAACAGTCGTTTGGAGTCAAAAGATTAAATGTTAAAATTTCATCGATATGGACCATTTTGGGGACGTTCGACAGTTCCGGAGTCATCGTTTTTCATCAGAAAAAGAATTTTTCGGACTGTACCAAAAATGATTCAAAATGTCAAATGGATCGTGCCTCATGTTGAATAACCACTTTTTAACCCCTCAGAGTGATCACAATTGCCATGTTTACAGAGTTTTGCTTACTCAAAAGCTTCAATTTTGACCAATTTCAGGCACATAAATGACTTTAAACACACTTATTTTAGTTGAAAAAGTCATAATTCACATCCAACAGTCGTTTGGAGTCAAAAGATTAAATGTTAAAATTTCATCGATATGGACCATTTTGGGGACGTTCGACAGTTCCGGAGTCATCGTTTTTCATCAGAAAATGAATTTTTCGGACTGTACCAAAAATAATTCAAAATGTCAAATGGATTGTGCCTCATGTTGATTAACCACTTTTGAACCCTTCAGAGTGACCAAAATTGCCATTTTTACAGAGTTTTGCTTACTCAAAAGCTTCAATTTTGACCAATTTCAGGCACATAAATGACTTTAAACACACTTATTTTAGTTGAAAAAGTCATAATTCACATCCAACAGTCGTTTGGAGTCAAAAGATTAAATGTTAAAATTTCATCGATATGGACCATTTTGGGGACGTTCGACAGGTCCGGAGTCATCGTTTTTCATCAGAAAATGAATTTTTCGGACTGTACCAAAAATGATTCAAAATGTCAAATGGATCGTGCCTCATGTTGAATAACCACTTTTTAACCCCTCAGAGTGACCAAAATTGCAATTTTTACAGAGTTTTGCTTACTCAAAAGCTTCAATTTTGACCAATTTCAGGCACATAAATGACTTTAAACACACTTATTTTAGTTGAAAAAGTCATAATTCACATCCAACAGCTGTTTGGAGTCAAAAGATTAAATGTTAAAATTTCATCGATATGGACCATTTAAGGGACATTCGACAGGTCCGGAGTCATCGTTTTTCATCAGAAAATGAATTTTTTGGACTGTACCAAAAATGATTCAAAATGTCAAATGGATCGTGCCTCATGTTGAATAACCACTTTTTAACCCCTCAGAGTGACCAAAATTGCCATTTTTACAGAGTTTTGCTTACTCAAAAGCTTCAATTTTGACCAATTTCAGGCACATAAATGACTTTAAACACACTTATTTTAGTTGAAAAAGTCATAATTCACATCCAACAGTCGTTTGGAGTCAAAAGATTAAATGTTAAAATTTCATCGATATGGACCATTTTGGGGACGTTCGACAGGTCCGGAGTCATCGTTTTTCATCAGAAAATGAATTTTTCGGACTGTACCAAAAATGATTCAAAATGTCAAATGGATCGTGCCTCTTGTTGAATAACCACTTTTTAACCCCTCAGAGTGACCAAAATTGCCATTTTTACAGAGTTTTGCTTACTCAAAAGCTTCAATTTTGACCAATTTCAGGCACATAAATGACTTTAAACACACTTATTTTAGTTGAAAAAGTCATAATTCACATCCAACAGTCGTTTGGAGTCAAAAGATTAAATGTTAAAATTTCATCGATATGGACCATTTTGGGGACGTTCGACAGGTCCGGAGTCATCGTTTTTCATCAGAAAATGAATTTTTCGGACTGTACCAAAAATGATTCAAAATGTCAAATGGATCGTGCCTAATGTGGAATAACCACTTTTTAACCCCTCAGAGTGACCAAAATTGCCATTTTTACAGAGTTTTGCTTACTCAAAAGCTTCAATTTTGAACAATTTCAGGCACATAAATGACTTTAAACACACTTATTTTAGTTGAAAAAGTCATAATTCACATCCAACAGTCGTTTGGAGTCAAAAGATTAAATGTTAAAATTTCATCGATATGGACCATTTTGGGGACGTTCGACAGGTCCGGAGTCATCATTTTTCATCAGAAAATGAATTTTTCGGACTGTACCAAAAATGTTTCAAAATGTCAAATGGATCGTGCCTAATGTTGAATAACCACTTTTTAACCCCTCAGAGTGACCAAAATTGCCATTTTTACAGAGTTTTGCTTACTCAAAAGCTTCAATTTTGACCAATTTCAGGCACATAAATGACTTTAAACACACTTATTTTAGTTGAAAAAGTCATAATTCACATCCAACAGTCGTTTGGAGTCAAATGATTAAATGTAAAAATTTCATCGATATGGACCATTTTGGGGACGTTCGACAGGTCCGGAGTCATCGTTTTTCATCAGAAAATGAATTTTTCGGGCTGTACCAAAAATGATTCAAAATGTCAAATGGATCGTGCCTCATGTTGAATAACCACTTTTTAACCCCTCAGAGTGACCAAAATTGCCATTTTTACAGAGTTTTGCTTACTCAAAAGCTTCAATTTTGACCAATTTCAGGCACATAAATGACTTTAAACACACTTATTTTAGTTGAAAAAGTCATAATTCACATCCAACAGTCGTTTGGAGTCAAAAGATTAAATGTTAAAATTTCATCGATATGGACCATTTTGGGGACGTTCGACAGGTCCGGAGTCATCGTTTTTCATCAGAAAATGAATTTTTCGGACTGTACAAAAAATGATTCAAAATGTCAAATGGATCGTGCCTCATGTTGAATAACCACTTTTTAACCCCTCAGAGTGACCAAAATTGCCATGTTTACAGAGTTTTGCTTACTCAAAAGCTTCAATTTTGACCAATTTCAGGCACATAAATGACTTTAAACACACTTATTTTAGTTGAAAAAGTCATAATTCACATCCAACAGTCGTTTGGAGTCAAAAGATTAAATGTTAAAATTTCATCGATATGGACCATTTTGGGGACGTTCGACAGGTCCGGAGTCATCATTTTTCATCAGAAAATGAATTTTTCGGACTGTACCAAAAATGATTCAAAATGTCAAATGGATCGTGCCTAATGTTGAATAACCACTTTTTAACCCCTCAGAGTGACCAAAATTGCCATTTTTACAGAGTTTTGCTTACTCAAAAGCTTCAATTTTGACCAATTTCAGGCACATAAATGACTTTAAACACACTTATTTTAGTTGAAAAAGTCATAATTCACATCCAACAGTCGTTTGGAGTCAAATGATTAAATGTAAAAATTTCATCGATATGGACCATTTTGGGGACGTTCGACAGGTCCGGAGTCATCGTTTTTCATCAGAAAATGAATTTTTCGGACTGTACCAAAAATGATTCAAAATGTCAAATGGATCGTGCCTCATGTTGAATAACCACTTTTTAACCCCTCAGAGTGACCAAAATTGCCATGTTTACAGAGTTTTGCTTACTCAAAAGCTTCAATTTTGACCAATTTCAGGCACATAAATGACTTTAAACACACTTATTTTAGTTGAAAAAGTCATAATTCACATCCAACAGTCGTTTGGAGTCAAAAGATTAAATGTTAAAATTTCATCGATATGGACCATTTTGGGGACGTTCGACAGTTCCGGAGTCATCGTTTTTCATCAGAAAAAGAATTTTTCGGACTGTACCAAAAATGATTCAAAATGTCAAATGGATCGTGCCTCATGTTGAATAACCACTTTTTAACCCCTCAGAGTGATCACAATTGCCATGTTTACAGAGTTTTGCTTACTCAAAAGCTTCAATTTTGACCAATTTCAGGCACATAAATGACTTTAAACACACTTATTTTAGTTGAAAAAGTCATAATTCACATCCAACAGTCGTTTGGAGTCAAAAGATTAAATGTTAAAATTTCATCGATATGGACCATTTTGGGGACGTTCGACAGTTCCGGAGTCATCGTTTTTCATCAGAAAATGAATTTTTCGGACTGTACCAAAAATAATTCAAAATGTCAAATGGATTGTGCCTCATGTTGATTAACCACTTTTGAACCCTTCAGAGTGACCAAAATTGCCATTTTTACAGAGTTTTGCTTACTCAAAAGCTTCAATTTTGACCAATTTCAGGCACATAAATGACTTTAAACACACTTATTTTAGTTGAAAAAGTCATAATTCACATCCAACAGTCGTTTGGAGTCAAAAGATTAAATGTTAAAATTTCATCGATATGGACCATTTTGGGGACGTTCGACAGGTCCGGAGTCATCGTTTTTCATCAGAAAATGAATTTTTCGGACTGTACCAAAAATGATTCAAAATGTCAAATGGATCGTGCCTCATGTTGAATAACCACTTTTTAACCCCTCAGAGTGACCAAAATTGCAATTTTTACAGAGTTTTGCTTACTCAAAAGCTTCAATTTTGACCAATTTCAGGCACATAAATGACTTTAAACACACTTATTTTAGTTGAAAAAGTCATAATTCACATCCAACAGCTGTTTGGAGTCAAAAGATTAAATGTTAAAATTTCATCGATATGGACCATTTAAGGGACATTCGACAGGTCCGGAGTCATCGTTTTTCATCAGAAAATGAATTTTTTGGACTGTACCAAAAATGATTCAAAATGTCAAATGGATCGTGCCTCATGTTGAATAACCACTTTTTAACCCCTCAGAGTGACCAAAATTGCCATTTTTACAGAGTTTTGCTTACTCAAAAGCTTCAATTTTGACCAATTTCAGGCACATAAATGACTTTAAACACACTTATTTTAGTTGAAAAAGTCATAATTCACATCCAACAGTCGTTTGGAGTCAAAAGATTAAATGTTAAAATTTCATCGATATGGACCATTTTGGGGACGTTCGACAGGTCCGGAGTCATCGTTTTTCATCAGAAAATGAATTTTTCGGACTGTACCAAAAATGATTCAAAATGTCAAATGGATCGTGCCTCTTGTTGAATAACCACTTTTTAACCCCTCAGAGTGACCAAAATTGCCATTTTTACAGAGTTTTGCTTACTCAAAAGCTTCAATTTTGACCAATTTCAGGCACATAAATGACTTTAAACACACTTATTTTAGTTGAAAAAGTCATAATTCACATCCAACAGTCGTTTGGAGTCAAAAGATTAAATGTTAAAATTTCATCGATATGGACCATTTTGGGGACGTTCGACAGTTCCGGAGTCATCGTTTTTCATCAGAAAATGAATTTTTCGGACTGTACCAAAAATAATTCAAAATGTCAAATGGATTGTGCCTCATGTTGATTAACCACTTTTGAACCCTTCAGAGTGACCAAAATTGCCATTTTTACAGAGTTTTGCTTACTCAAAAGCTTCAATTTTGACCAATTTCAGGCACATAAATGACTTTAAACACACTTATTTTAGTTGAAAAAGTCATAATTCACATCCAACAGTCGTTTGGAGTCAAAAGATTAAATGTTAAAATTTCATCGATATGGACCATTTTGGGGACGTTCGACAGGTCCGGAGTCATCGTTTTTCATCAGAAAATGAATTTTTCGGACTGTACCAAAAATGATTCAAAATGTCAAATGGATCGTGCCTCATGTTGAATAACCACTTTTTAACCCCTCAGAGTGACCAAAATTGCAATTTTTACAGAGTTTTGCTTACTCAAAAGCTTCAATTTTGACCAATTTCAGGCACATAAATGACTTTAAACACACTTATTTTAGTTGAAAAAGTCATAATTCACATCCAACAGCTGTTTGGAGTCAAAAGATTAAATGTTAAAATTTCATCGATATGGACCATTTAAGGGACATTCGACAGGTCCGGAGTCATCGTTTTTCATCAGAAAATGAATTTTTTGGACTGTACCAAAAATGATTCAAAATGTCAAATGGATCGTGCCTCATGTTGAATAACCACTTTTTAACCCCTCAGAGTGACCAAAATTGCCATTTTTACAGAGTTTTGCTTACTCAAAAGCTTCAATTTTGACCAATTTCAGGCACATAAATGACTTTAAACACACTTATTTTAGTTGAAAAAGTCATAATTCACATCCAACAGTCGTTTGGAGTCAAAAGATTAAATGTTAAAATTTCATCGATATGGACCATTTTGGGGACGTTCGACAGGTCCGGAGTCATCGTTTTTCATCAGAAAATGAATTTTTCGGACTGTACCAAAAATGATTCAAAATGTCAAATGGATCGTGCCTCTTGTTGAATAACCACTTTTTAACCCCTCAGAGTGACCAAAATTGCCATTTTTACAGAGTTTTGCTTACTCAAAAGCTTCAATTTTGACCAATTTCAGGCACATAAATGACTTTAAACACACTTATTTTAGTTGAAAAAGTCATAATTCACATCCAACAGTCGTTTGGAGTCAAAAGATTAAATGTTAAAATTTCATCGATATGGACCATTTTGGGGACGTTCGACAGGTCCAGAGTCATCGTTTTTCATCAGAAAATGAATTTTTCGGACTGTACCAAAAATAATTCAAAATGTCAAATGGATCGTGCCTCATGTTGAATAACCACTTTTTAACCCCTCAGAGTGACCAAAATTGCCATGTTTACAGAGTTTTGCTTACTCAAAAGCTTCAATTTTGACCAATTTCAGGCACATAAATGACTTTAAACACACTTATTTTAGTTGAAAAAGTCATAATTCACATCCAACAGTCGTTTGGGGTCAAAAGATTAAATGTTAAAATTTCATCGATATGGACCATTTTGGAGACGTTCGACAGGTCCGGAGTCATCGTTTTTCATCAGAAAATGAATTTTTCGGACTGTACCAAAAATAATTCAAAATGTCAAATGGATCGTGGCTCATGTTGAATAACCACTTTTGAACCCCTCAGAGTAACCAAAATTGCCATTTTTACAGAGTTTTGCTTACTCAAAAGCTTCAATTTTGACCAATTTCAGGCACATAAATGACTTTAAACACACTTATTTTAGTTGAAAAAGTCATAATTCACATCCAACAGTCGTTTGGAGTCAAAAGATTAAATGTTAAAATTTCATCGATATGGACCATTTTGGGGACGTTCGACAGGTCCGGAGTCATGGTTTTTCATCAGAAAATGAATTTTTCGGACTGTACCAAAAATGATTCAAAATGTCAAATGGATCGTGCCTCATGTTGAATAACCACTTTTTAACCCCTCAGAGTGACCAAAATTGCCATTTTTACAGAGTTTTGCTTACTCAAAAGCTTCAATTTTGACCAATTTCAGGCACATAAATGACTTTAAACACACTTATTTTAGTTGAAAAAGTCATAATTCACATCCAACAGTCGTTTGGAGTCAAAAGATTAAATGTTAAAATTTCATCGATATGGACCATTTTGGGGACG